>NW_024387321.1:284533-519660 GCF_900408965.1 Simochromis diagramma | reverse complement strand
GTATTATAACTGGTTACGGAGCTCTATCTTGAGACGGTGAATGCACTCCAGCAGTGTAGGATGAACGAATTATAAATGTACAAAGAGAGTATAGTTGTAATTATATTTTGTAAAGAATATGAATTTAGTAGGTTAAATAGTTAAACATATACTTTATGTATCTGCACAAAACAGATGAACAACGATTACAGAATTTTTATGTTTGAGTCTACTTTATTGATTCATGTTGGGGTGGCGGAAAATTGGGTGTTCAAAATTTTTTCAAAAACATTTAACCCTTGTATGGTGTCAGGTCTGTGAGACCGCGTTTTCAGTTTTTTTTCAAAAGAAAAATTAAACAATTATTGTTTACACCTGAAATTCAGTGGCTTTGGCGTATTTTCCTGTGAAGAACATAAATCCGAACTAATTTTCAATGACCTCATACTGGTACGCTCCCCCCACGGCATTTAATTACATACAAGGTGTTCGGATCCACTGGACCTAGGTCTGTAAAGTGTTGAAGTGTAGGTCCTGGGTGTCCCACACTCTGTCGTCCTCCTTCCGGGTGCTGCGGATAGTGTTTTCTTCCCGTCCTGCTACTCGCGCACAAGTATGCAACAATTGTTGAAAATTCAACTAAGACTACAACCGGTCTGCTCTGACATTCCCCCGCACATTTTACCCTCTTTTCTGAGGGATCCAAATGTTATTTTCTCATACCCTGTCCCTCCTGCAATTAGGGGCATAATACTAAATAAGACTTTGCCAGTGTGTTGCTTTATCACAACTGATACAAGATGGCAAAAGATTATCTGCTGCGAGGGCCATCCAATTGATTTTGGAAGAGAGAGGGGCCTTCGGATGAGGATTTGACAAAGAGGTTTTCAGAATATTTCACATTTCTGAAAAGTCAGAGTCGGACAGTGACATTTGGAAGAAGAGGATGAGGTTGAGCACCATTTAGAAACAAAACGAAGACGAGTACCCTATCTGCTGCCAGCTCAGGAACGCCAGAACAAGCCCACCAGACAGCAATGAAGAAATATGGATTCAAATAACTGGTGAAATTGAAGTGGTCTTCTTGTTGCCCAAAGAAACCAGCCACCCTGCAGAGCTGCTACTGTGATGAAAGCCAGGGCCAACACGGCTGACAGTTCTCATAGTGCAGGACATCGAGTCGTCATTTGAGCTTTCATCCCAAGTCCATCCAGAAATATATTCTGGATTGCAGTAATCTAGAAGGAAGGTGTGTTTTTGGAGAGAGGTGGAAGGAGATGGACCAAATTCATCTAAGAACCCCCAAAGGCCTACTTTGGGGTTTTTATCCTTGCAGGAGTTTTCAGGTCCAAAGGGGAATCCACAGAATCCCTGTGGGATGCAGAAACCGGCACGAACCTTTCCGTGCATCAGTGTGTCCGGAAACTCCACACAATTTCCAGGATTATCCGTTGGATAACAGAGACGACAGACCAGCTCGACGGCAGAGAGACAAGCTAGCTTCCATCAGGACAGTGTGGATAAGGTGTGCACCACCTCCCCTGTTTTACAACCCTGGGCCTGAATGTCACCATTGATGAGCAGCTGATCCCATTTAGTTGTGAACATATTGCTTCAACGTGTAAATGTGGTTGGTGTCTTCCACTCACTTCGCTTGATTATAACTGATTTATTTTTTTTATAACATTTTATAAAAAAAACAACAAAAAAAAAACAACAATCACATTAATTCATAAATGTGATCTAACAAAGGTAAAGGGAAAAAATTAACCATGTTTGCTGTTCATATGGCTTGTAATTGGGATGAAGTAAACATCTGTTGAGTAATTTAACATAAAACTTGTTTGATAGTGTTAATTTGGAAAGCCAAAACTCTAGCGGGTCCACCAGCATGAAACACTGGCTGAGTAACAAAAATATAAATACCACAAGGGTTAATTACTCTAATTAATTTACTGGTGATAAAAATGTGTCACTAGTCAGATCGACGGCCTATAACCCGCCTGCTCTGTAGTATAAAGTGACATTTCACTGAGCCCTCCTGCTGCTCTACTCAGGCAGTGTCGTCTTCCTAAATGGAGTAATTCCAGCAGTGATGAAAGCATGATTATTTCCTGATGTGTGCCAAATGTCCAAATGTGGGAATTAAGTTCAAGTCATTCTTTCATGGTGGAGTTGAACAGGTGATTAAATGTAGCAGTGAGCTTTTTCCATGCGCTGATCTAACTTTTAAGTATGAAAGTGTGAGAACAACTTAGAAATTAAAATCCCATGTGTTATTTGTCTGAGGATTGCTACAATCACATTGCAGCTAATTAAAAAAATCTTTGAAATCTTTTATGCTGGAGGGCACAATTGAACCATAAACAACAGTGTAGCCCTCTTATAAATACAAATAAACTCAAATCCAGTTTAAAGAGCATTCCTAAACGTCAGTGGAACCTAAACACATGCATGGTGTTGTCTGTGTGTGTACAAGTGTATATATATAAAATAGATTAGATAGATAGATAGATAGATGGGATAGATGAGATGGATAGGATGATAGATAGATAGATATAGAAGATAAATGGATAGATAGATAGATAGATGAGTAGATAAGAGATAGAATAGATAATAATAGATAGATAGAATACATAGATAGATAGATAGATGAAGATAGATAGAATAGATAGAATAGATAGATAATAAATACGATAGATAGATAGTAGCTAGATACATAATAGATAGATAGGATAGATAGATGATAGATAGATAGATGATAGATTAGATAGATAAATAGATAGATTAGTGCAATAGATACATAGACAGGATGATAGATAAGATAGATAGATAGCTAGTATAGATAGATAGATAGATGATAGATCAGTGAGATAGATAGCATAGATGATAGATGATAGATAGATAATAGATAGATAGATAGATAAGAGATAGATAGATAGATAGATGAGAATAGCTAGATACATACGATAGATCGATGATAGATAGATAGATAGGATAGATAGATAGATAGATAGATAGATAGTAGATCATAGAGAGAATACTAGATAGACACATAGAGAGATAGATAGATACAACCTAGATAGATAGATAGCTGAATAGCAGTAGATACGAGGATAGATAGATAGGCATAAAATCGACATTGATACCAGAAGATGTAGATATAGATAGATAGTTACCTGATAGATAGTATTATAGAAGTCGACTAGATACCTGATAGAGAGATAGCTAATAAGCATAGATAGATAGCGAATAGATAGATAGAATTGAAAATAGAAGAATCTGCATAGAATATTAGAGATAGAATCGAGCTATGATATGATAGAATGATGATGAAACTGATAGATAAGATATGATAGATAGATGATCGCTAGATCAGTAATATAGATATATACCGTGGAGATAGATAGTATATGAATGAGAGATAGATAGATGAAGCATGATAGATAGACTGACTAAAGATGAGCTGCATCGACTCATAATGATACCATAGATTAGATAGATAGATAGACACATAGCTAGAGAGTCGATAAGCTAACACTCGCTCTCTATCTAGGAGCGCTCTCTAGCTACGCTCGCTCGTCGCTCGCTAGGACCTAGATCGATCGGTCGCTACGCTCGCACGCTGCTCGCTCCATCAGATGCTGCTACGCTAGCTCCCATCGCTCGCTCGCATCGCTCGCCTGTTTGCTGTCGATAGATGATAGATAACAAATAGAATCGCTAGATAGATACATAGTAGTGACATGATAGCTACATAGAGACATACATTATAGATAGACTAGATAGATAGATAGTATATATACATAGATAGATAGACTAGATAACATAGAATCGATAGTAATAGCTGATAGAATACCAACTACATCTATAGATAGCTACATACATAGATAGATACGATAGATCGATAGCTAGATAGATCAATAGATAGATAGATATCCATAGATCTATGGAGATAGATAGATAGAATAATGCTAGATAGTATGCTGACTTACCGCCTCAAATCTCCGTTAGGAGTTATCGCGGATGCGCCCGTGTGGGGCTGTGCAGCCCGCGATAACTCACTAATGGATATTTGAGCGGCATATGGGTGTATATGTCTTTTAACCAGATTAACGCTGACGCACTAGCTAGTTATCACGGATCGTCCCAAAGCATTAACGCAGTTAGCTCGTTAACGCGTTAGCGCCATCCAGCACCACGCACAGGTGACCCGGATTACTCGCTTTGTACGCTACTTGTGACTCTACTGCTTTGTACTGCTAAGAAGCCACTGTAGTGTGGTGTGAGCCACTCTGACAGCTTCCTTTCCAGGAAGGGGAGTTCCCTCCCCTTAAAAAAGGATCTTAAAATCATCATGAAAACTTCTTTGGACTGAGCCTGATCAGAACACAATGCAGATGGAGAAGGACTATCATAATAAGGCAGAAAACATGACAAACACAGAAACAGAGACCCAGGGTGCGTTCTAAAAGTACCTATTCCTAACCTAATACACTTTAGTGCAACCAGTTCACTTCAGTAAAAGCAGCAGTGGGAATTACTGGCGCAAAAATGCTAACCAAGTGTTTCTCTTTATAAACAGCCTGCCATTGTACAAATAAAATGTTCATGCTGTCTTCCAAACAGTTTCACTAACACTGGATGGCCAGGAAGCGTTTGCGATGTCTTCTCCGGCGCTGATAATTGGCGCCTGTCTTGTGTCGGTGGCGTAAAAGACGGATTTAATGCGACATGACCGTTCAAACAGCAGTCGCTTTCTAAAACATTGGATATGTATCGGATTCAGTACCACATACGAAAGTGACCCAGATCGGATTTGAAAATATCGGATATCGGATACCATGATGGGTCGCATTGAGCCAGAAGAGTCGGATTTGATGCGCTTTCACCTGCAGTGTGAATGTAACCTCAGAGTACTAATCAGGTGGAACCAGATACGGCACACATGATCATTTTTCACGACACACCTATGTGCTGCAGCACAGTGGTTGGGAAACATTGGTATATGACGTTGAATTGATACATTTACATAATGCAGATTATCTTCCTGTGCATACATCTCAATACTAAATGATATATCTGATAAATGATATAATCAAAATACTTAAAATGAATAAACATTGCAATTCCACTAACATACAGCACACAGCGATGCACAAAAAACATATGCATAATAAATCCAAAATAATAAAACTGTACTTTACATTTTACTGCTGCACTTGAAATGTTTTATAAATGTGTATATGTGACATGCAGCATGCATACATTTACATAATGATCAGCTTTTTTTAATGACTCGTAAAATGGAGACAATGGTGCATTACAATGAAGCTCATGCATGAGTTCAGTAAGATAGATCTGTATTAACTCATCTGCCTGCATCACTTCCAAATTCATAAACTAATTTCATCAGTCTGATTCTATGATTTTCTTGCTTTCTGAGACTCGTTAGGCCTCATCTCAGTGCTCGTCTTTTTGCCTTTCAAAGTCTCATTCATGTGACCCACCTTCTCTCTATTTCCACCCACCCCATAAGGCTCCAGGGATTTATTAGGAGAGTGCATAATAATAACTAATGTAATCAGAAAATAACACCAGAAAACATTTAAATAGAAAACCAGGTCAACAGAACATTTTCTTAAAAATAACTAAGTAACTGTAACAGGACACAATGCATATTTTTATATTATCAATACTTAATTGAACCTTGAATAGATTTAGTCTCTTTATGCCACAAAGAGAAAACCTACAATTACAAATGAACTAATAAGTCACAAAGTAATAAAACTGTTTAGATGGTAAATTTAGATGGTAACAGATGGCTGACCTTTGGGGTTATTAAAAACCCAAAAGATAGAGAAAAAAAAAGCTTTTAAGAGGTAAAAAAGAGCCTGAAAAAATGTTTGCCTCTAAAACTCAGATGGACCTGAGGCTGTTTCTATCAGACTGAATTCAACACCTTAAATATGATCTGTTGGCCCGCTGTGTGAGCAAATTTATGATTTTCAGCTGTGTGGGTTTTCAGATTCGGAGATTCGGAGGTTTTCCATAACACCTTAGCAGTGCCACAGGCTGATAGCATCCATGCCACAGCGCATTGAGGCAGTAATTCATGCAAAAGGGGGCCAAACCAAGTACTGAGTACATAAGTATTATTATACTTTTTACAAGTCCAACATTTCTCTATTTAAAATCCCCTTTTTAATGATTTCATGCAATATTTTGAGATTTTGACACAGAAAATATTGAGTTTTGTAAAATCGACAGTTAAGTTAAGTTAATGGCAGATGGCAGACTGAAGACGTCAGTTGGATGAGTGACGAAACGTTTCTCCCACTGACAACACTACGTCCGGATGAGGAGAATGAACCTTTTGGAACTGCATAATAAGCAGTGTTGGTCAAGTTACTTGAAAAAAGTAATCAGTAACTAATTACTGATTACTTCCCCAAAAAAGTAATCCCGTTACTTTACTGATTACTTATTTTCAAAAGTAATTAATTACTTAGTTACTTAGTTACTTTTTAAAAACACGATTTACAACCTGAAGAGGTGATAAAGCGATAGATCTTTCAGCCCAATTCTACAGCTGTGTTTCCCTCCTGTTACTCATTCCCTGATTGCTCCCTCTGTGTATTTAAGCCCTGTGTTTCTCTGTGTCCGTGTCGTGATCTACCGTTTATTTTGCTGTGTGTTTTGTCAGTCCACCGGTGTTAGTTTATTTTGATTTTTTCCAGTTATGTTATGTTTGAGTTCAGCATTAAAGCTGTTTTGGTTTAAGTTTGTCTCTGGAGTCTGCACCTTGGGTCCTATTCCTGTCCGCACACAGCCGTCACACAACACATTCTCTGACTTGAATAAATTAGTTTAACATTTAAACCTATTTTCTGAACATTCCAGCACATAAAATAAAAGATTTTTTGTGTTTACACTCAGTCTTTCAAATAGATGCAAGTAAAACACAGCAGAAAATAAATAAAGTCAAAGACTAGCGGTCCTGTTGCTCTATTTTCACCTGTAAAGCAGGACTGCGGTAGGCGGAGGTTTACCCTGGTGCAGGTGTGCCGCGGTCAGTTGAAGAATCCGCGAGTTTTCTCTGTGAATTTCCCATTACGTCGTAGCGCACTCGGCGCTTGCTTGGAAGTTTAGGGGTTTTTTTTTCGCTGTAAAAAGAAGTTTTCTTCCCACGCACGATGGACGCTAATGTTTTTGTCACTTTTTATGTCAAACTCAAAGCAAGGTCAGTACTTCCACGCTTTAAACGCTGCACGCTCATACTCTCTCCCACAATCGATATATGATCCATTGTTGATCTGCACACAGCTGTTGTCACTAACGGCGCACTCGCTTACATCACTGTCGTGAGACATTCTCGCAAAGAATCACGGTTTTAGTAACGCAGTAACGCAGCGTTCCTACGGGAAAGTAACGGTAATCTAATTACCGTTTTTGCAATAGTAATCCCTTACTTTACTTGTTACTTGAAAAAAGTAATCAGATTACAGTAACGCGTTACTTGTAACGCGTTACTGTAATCTGCCCATCTCTGATAATAAGGTTACCAAAATATCAAAGTTCTTTGCGTATGGTTATTTAGTACATTTATGAGAAAACAACTAACTGATTCAAAAGTTTCTAATTTTTATTTTAACAAACACCTAATTGATTTTCACAGAAGTGTTTAATGGAATAAATAAATGCAAATGGACCACTTCATGCATAATGGACCTTCCATGACCTTCCAAGGTTTATGTCTTCCATATTTCCAACTATACCCATAATCACATACTGTGTATGCTACCATTGTATATAGTGCATTATCTTACTTTTTTCATTGATTGTACTTAGTTGTATTCTTGTATTTCCTTCATATATCTGTACCTGAGCTGAGGTGACGCAAAAATTTCCCCGTTGTGGGATCAATAAAGTCTTATCTTATCTTATCTTATCTCTTAAATGAACTGCCCTTTGGTGCAGCGGAAAGCATGAGACAGTCTTGCTGTAAATCAGACTCATGGTTTGACTTTACACTCCTCCTTAAACATATCTCAGTATTAACAAAATCAGAGTTTTTACTACTTTAACTCTTTATGTGCAGGAGCTTCTGATCATGCCATGTACTCAGGGGCGGATCTAGAAGGGTGGCATAGGGTCATAAAATAAAATGATCCTTTGCCACCCCAAGTGCCATCCCAGTTTTCTATATGACATTGTTGTTTGTTAAAATAAGATAGCATTAATACTTTGAGCATAGTTACAGACAGCAGTGAATATAAATGCTAAAACTGAATATATTGCATTTTAAATTTTAATTACCAGCCAGTAAATCCACAGTTGTTATCATTTATATAAGCCATGCCATGCCATGCCAAAAACTGTTGTCACGTTTTGTTTTGTTTTTGTGTGTGTGTTTTTTAAGCGTATTCTAAGGACAGCGCGAAAACACTAAAAGAAAGAAAAAAAGTCACCTCTTTCCCGTTCTGTCAAAAAATGTCTCATGTCCACCAATTAAAAAGAAAAGTCACCACCAGGGTATGGTTGTTTAGGAAGAGGGGGAAGGCAGGGCAGGAGACAGAGCGAGCAAGTTAGGGAGAGAGAGAGAGAGAGTTTTTAGATGTGGGCAGTGTTGGGCAAGTTACTTTGAAAAAGTAATTAATTATAGTTACTAGTTACTTCTTCAAAAAGTAACTGAGTTAGTAACTGAGTTACAATATTCTAAAATTAATTAATTACTTGAAAAGTAACTATTGAGTTACTTTGAAAAAAATGTTTAACCCTCTGGGGTCCAGGGTATAATTGGCCATTTTTAACTACTTTTGATTGTCCCTCCACATTTTACCTTTAAAAACTATTTACTTTGCCTTGTTTTCATTTGTACATGTATTGTATTAACACAATAGATCTAAAATCAGAAAAAAAACATAAAATCAGAGTAGAAAAAAGTTATATTTTTTACTGTAACAACCACAAACATGTTTAATGAATCACATTTCATAACTTTAAATACAAGTATAAATTGTCAATTTTAAAATCCTATGCACAAGTTTTGCAAACAACAAAGTTATTTGTCACACACACACACACACACACACACACACACACACACACACACACACACACACATATAGTGCCTTGTCTTAGAACCAAGGGGGGGTTTTACGATGGGAGGTGCTTGTGTTGTGTTGTCATGTGTACTGTAAATGTCATGTCAATAAAAAGGCTACGAGGACAGCTGCTCTTTGAAGGATTTGGGCTAGAGAGTGATGAGCATTATGCTCCACCGCCTGGTTCAGACCAAAGCTCTCCCTCGTTAGCGAGTTAAAAACCATTTGAAGATGTTCTGCTATGTCTTGTGTTCGTCATGAGGAATAAGTCTCTAAACTAGCGGGGCATGTGGAAACACAGACCCAACATTTAACAAATTTATTACTGCTGGAAATAAACTAAACTGGGGCACACGTTTCCAAACAGCAGAATCAAAGCTGTTAATCACGAATTAACCTCAGCAAGCAAATAATCAAAGATCAAAAGTGATAAAAGAAAAAAAAACTTAGGAGAAAACTTATTTTGGTGAAAGTGGATTGCAGCAGTGTTTAAGGGACTGGCTGCACTATACGGACTTCATTGGCATTATTACCTTTTAACAGCAACGTAATAATGAAGAAGACAATGAAAATTAACTTTGTTTTTAAATCTCCTTAACAATACTTCTAAGTAAAAAAGAGAAAAACGCTAAAAAATTCAATTGTATTTGTGTTAAACGTCTACATTTCATTGTTGGATGTCCATCGCTGCTCCCTACAACTCTCAGGTAGATGGTGCTGATATGATCAACAGTGCTTTTCCTGCCATTTGTTCCTCTCTGGACCACATAACACTGAAATGTTCCAGTGTCGTCACTTGTCACGTCCTTCAGAATCAAAGACACGTCTCCGTCCTTCATCTGTCTGTCCTGCAGATCCACCCGGTTCACAAACGATGGAAGCTGGTTCATTGAAATAAACTGCTCATCCCGGTACATGAGGACATGTCCTTCCTGCAGGTCAAGTCTGAACCACTCCACCACAGATCTGATGGGAACGCTGATATGTGGAGTTCGACATGGCAGAGTGACGTTCTGTCCAGGCTCAGCTTTGATGATTTTCCCATCTGAAAAAGGAGAAAAGTGTTTGTACACAGTGAGGAGCAAACAGAGAGATAGATGAGCTGAACTAAAGAAACCTAATTTCATCTTTTTGAATTGAAATGTAAATTATTTGGCACGCATTTCAGGATGGAAATCCAATTTATTAAAGCTATTAAAGCTAATGGAAGTAGCTCTAACAAAAGTTACAGTTTTCTTGCAATTGACCACAAAAATAATTACTTTAAGTTTGGACTGACTCAAACTCTATACGATAACTGTGTGTTAGTAATAGCAAATATGGACACTTCACTGATCAATGGATGCGTATATTTGTCAAAAACTTGAAATACGTTTCATATTTTCATATTCTAAATAAGACAGATCTAGTGTGTGTTATTCCTTACTCAATCTTGGATCAATAGCTTTACCTGGATGTATGAGTTAATATTATTAACATCTGAACCAAATGCATTGAGTACAAATGGTCTGGTAAATAGTCTGTATTTGTATAGCGCTTTACTACTACTACTATTACTTTACTGGCAAGCTACATTGTAGCCACAGCCACCCTGGGGCGCACTGACAGAGGCGAGGCTGCCAGACACTGGTGCCACCGGGCCCTCTGACCACCACCAGTAGGCAACGGGTGAAGTGCCCAAGGACACAACGACCGAGACTGCCCAAGCCGAGGCTCGAACCAGCAACCTTCCGATTACAAGGCGAACTCCCAACTCTTGAGCCACGATCGCCCCACAAGGACCAAGAAGACTTACAATAGCAGCACAGAGTGGAAAACATCCAGGGAGAGTAGAAATATAAATGTGTGTATGATGTGAACACGACGTTTATGGGCCTTAGTCAGGGAGGTCGTCACATTCCCTAGTTTTCTGACTTGCAGTCCATTTGTAAGTCTGAGTTATTCGTTTGTTCCTCTTGAGATCCGATGGAAATCTAAACACTTGTGGTCGCAGATTTTGAAGCCATCCTGATAAACTTATCCCACCAATAATGTGGAGCTCTAAGCTGTCAAACTATCACATGGGCGCAAGAGTGCAAATTTGCTGATTTTAGTATCGCGGATACGTTTGCGGCTACAGGGCAAAAGCCTTTTGTAAGAGAGAGACAGTATGAAAATGGAACGAAGTGTGGTAAAATTAATGCTGGAATTGGAGATGTGAGTAAAGAAGCTTTGGTAAGCACTCAGAGAAATGGCAAGTCTTTGAGTTCCTCCCATACGGAAAAGAAATAGTAAAAACTTATATGTGATTACTCATGAAAGTGGCCACTTTCGCATTACTTTCATACATTGTTTTAGTAAGTATCCAAAACATACAAGTTTCATTATATAATTTTTCAAGGGATCTTATATCTGTTTTCACTCTTGTATGCTTTTCATACAAGTTTCACACAAGACAGATACAAACTTTATAAGATTTATATATATCTTTTCCATATGGGCTGTTTTGCCGCCACTTTCGCTTCTGGGCAAAGCGCAACCATTCCCCGTTTTTTACTGCAGGATGGCCTGCTCACGAGGTGGTGGTCCTCAGATTAGTGGAACATTGAACGTCATGCGGGTGGTGGTACCATCCCATCATCGTGATCAGATGCTAAGCTTAGCACATGATATGGGCATGGCATCTCGGAATAAATAAAAAGTATTACTGAGTGCTGAGCAACTTCTTTTGGCCTGGTTTTAAAAAAACAACAACATGTTGTTGCTTACAGTCGGCCGTGCGCCACATGCACCATGCAACCATCACCTACCTTGGAAAGCAGATGTATCTGTAATCCTCCAAATCCACCTAAACCAACCCAGAGCTCAATTAGACTTTTTGCTTAAGTCTGCGACCCCAGCGAGACAGAACTCAAGTGATAAAGACCTGGCAATGTTTGAGAACATCTCACAGAGGAGGAAAAGTGCAAACGCATAGAAAAATCTACATTTTCAAAAATACCCGGGTATGTGTGGACGTAGCCTCAATCTCTACAGAGTCACGGAGTTAGAAAATGATTTAAATAAAACAGTATGAATGAAACAGGAGTAGCAGGAAGCATCAGACAGAAAACTGATGCTCCTAGGGTTGTGTTGTGAATCCTGTTGAACTTAAAGCAAGATCAGTCTCACCTGTAGAGGCAAACAGGAGGCAGACAGAGAGTAAAATCCAACAGAGAGACGCCCATGGCCCAGGAGGCATTTGATCCACTTCTCGTCATCTAAAGCTAACTTGATGCACCTTAAAACTGTGCTAAATTTCAAAACGACAATGTTTTTTTTTGCCTAGGAAGGACAGAATTAAACCTGACTAGATCAAACACTAGTCAGCGTGACATCGGGTGTGTTTTTTTTCATGAGCTGCTCTCTCAGTCTGTATTCCGTGGCAATTCATTTGAAGACACCTTTGGGGTGTCTTCAAATGACACCCCAAAGGGCAAATGATGCTCTGGTACATAAACATGTGGGAGTGTCATTTTAGAGAGCAGACTAACTTGTTTTTAGGTATTTGCAGTGTGTATTTCCACATGTGCGCTGACTACAGTGCTTTCAACAAAAGTGTTCATTATGTAAGTGTCCCAAACACAATATTAAGGCACACAAATTTACAAGATTATTTTCATTCACATGTGTTGACATCAGGCCTTCGGACATTTAGGAGATGCTCAGAGAAGAGCCACTACTCCTCCTGATCTAAAGGAGCCAGTCGAGGTTTTCAAGGCCTGTCATACTAGAAGGAGGGCAGAGGGCAGACCCATTATGCGATTAAATAAATTCTGTTATGTCTTAATGAAGGGAAGTTTAAATTTGTTCTTCATCACATACAGCTTCTCTTTGTTTCTGGTGTTTTTGTAAGAAAGGTTTCCGTATGTGTGTGTTGTTAGTAATGGAGGTGTTTTTAAAGTTATTGTCATCTAAAGGATGTGTTGTTCTGTCTGTGTCCCTCTTGCCCACATGACAGCAGGTGTTATCAGATGAAGGTTTAAGGCCACTCCCACCATATACACTCCATCTTGCAGCTGGATTCTGCAGCTCTCCACCTTCAAAAATATATCTGTGCATTATCACTGGGATCTCTTTAACTTTTAACACATTCAATAACACATCACATCTGACAGTAACCATCAAACATGTTCCACCATCTCCGAAAGAAATATATACCAGGCTGTATTTACAGTGTAGAAACAAAACGAGTGAGAACTAGATTGTGTAGAAATCCTGTTAGTCGATCAGAAAACCTTCACTAAACATTGGAATATAAGAGGTGGGGCCTGGAGCTACATGTGCATGAAAAATAAAGCATGCACAGTAAGGTGGGCCATCTTGTTACGCTACATACATGTGGAACAGCCAGGTAGGGCATTAACAGGGAAAGTGGGACACAAAAAATACTTTTCTTTCTTATTCTCATTTAAAATATCTGGCTTTTATTAAATAATTATCTGACTCTTACGACCAACATTTTTATCTGACGTAAAATGTAGAGAAATCATTCATATACCAACAGGACAGTGTACATCACTGTCGCAACAGCTTTTGTTTTCATTCAAAGGCTTTATGGCTTTAATTCCTGGTGAGCCGGTCTCTAGTCAACATGCCCGGGCCGGTTTCCTGCTCTGGGTTATAAACTGCTGACCAAAAGAACCCGCGATAGTTGAAATCAGCGAAGTAGCAGAGCCTTGACCTTAATTTTAAAAATATTTGGAAAAAAGCACTATGGTGCTAAAAAATGAAAAATAAATATTTACAAAATATCTGGATAAATGTTTATTTTACGTGTTTGGTGTTTGTGGCAGGGCGTGGTCTGCAGTGCCACTGCAGGGGAGGCATACGCACCTGAGCGGTATCTCTCCGGCTTAAAGTCTGTGCTCTCTCGGCTGTTGTGTTGGTGTGTGTCGGGCTGTGAGTTGAAAAGCTACAGCCGGCTGTGTGGGTACAGCAACCATGTGTGAAAAGTGGTCAATAAAGAAATGCTAAAAAGCATGTTAATGCAAAAATCGTCGAGTCTGCCGTGGTACATTTGGACTTTGCTCCTGAACCTCTGCGCACGTCTGCAAATCGGGGCTGTACGAAGTCACTTCATCCTTACACAAGACTGTAAGCTGTCATCTGTGAGGCGCGAGCGGTGTTTGGCTTTTACCGTAGTTCATGGTGGAGAATAGCTGCTCTGCTGCGTTTTGTTCCCTGTGGTCGTATGAATGGCAAACTACACTCATTGGCAGTAGCATAGGCACACTAAAATTTCTTCTGAAAAGTTCGCTGTCTAGTTGCTTTTTATTGTGGTTTAACCTGTCAAGGACAAACATGTACTGAAAACTCTGCATCAAGTCTTGAATGGTGGTTAATGCTGTTGCCTCACAATAAGAAGAGCCTGGCTTCAACTCCACAATCTGGCTGGTTTGCAGTGATTTCTCTCTGGGTATTCTGGTGTCCTCCCATAGTTAAAAGTCATGCAGTTATTAGAGTTAGGTTAATTGGTGATTCTAAATTGCTGGTGAATGTAAGTGCAAATAGTTGTTTGTCTCTATGTGATGGACTAATGAGCTGTTCAGGGTGCACCCTACCTTGTTACCTATCGTGTCCCAGCCTCCCCCTGCAACTTTATCCTATAGGATTAAGATAGGATGGTTTTTGTTGTAGATCCATTCAATTTTTTTATGTTAACCAGCGTCTAGACTTTGTTGAAAATTATGTAAAATGAAGACAACATGTAGTATTTAAGTGACCAAGTAGTATTGGGCTAAAAGTTATTGAATACTGTTGAAATACAAAGACAAAATTGTGAAGGATTAAAATTTAAAAGCTCAACTTGACTCAAACATGTTTAGATGAAGTGTGTTTTATGAACACAAAATGCACAGGTTTATTGAACATGAATAAGTTGTGTTGATTTAACTCAGTTGTTTAAGTTTCTGCCAAAGCATAATATTTGTGTCCACTATTGAATTAACTATGTGTGTGGTTTTATATGCATGACTCGTCCCACCACAGGATGTGATTTGGGTCTTTCTCTCTTTACACCTGGGAGGGAGAAGCATGTCTTGATGGAGACAGGTGCCTGCTGAGTGGTTGGACTGGATAATTACTTGGAGAACAGGCTTTTAACCGCCTCGCCCCTCCCTCCTGGCCTCCACCACCCAACAAACAGCCTGAGTTTCTCCTGGTAGCTTTGAGTGTTTCTGTGTGAAAAAGGTCAAAACGTTCCTGAGTAGAAGCCAATTTGTGTGTGGTGTTGTGAGTGCTAGACCAGACCTTTGTAAACAGTTGGAAGAAGTTTTGTGAATTGCACAACTCGTATTGTTTCACTGTATTTAACACTGCAGCAGCCTCGTAGGAGTGAGAAACTTTTTTCTCCTGAAACCTGGCTTCTCTTGTTTGTCGCAGTAGACATTTATGTAAGCAAAGTGTCTTTTGTTCGACTTTTATTTTGTGCATGGAAGATTATGGAGCTTTAGAGATCTTTTGTTTGTAATTTTGGCATAGCTCACTGCCAAAGTCAATAAAAGGCTGCATGGGGTTTGCAATTGCATAGTTTTGGCTCTTTCTTGGGTGGAGTTGGAGTGGGGTGTCACATTTCACCTGCAAGCTGTGATTTGTATAATAGACAACACTGTCAGAGCAGTTACACATGCCAAAGGTGTGTAATGCTCCTGTACATATCTGGCAGTGCCTGTTGTGAGAGCAGACTGACCTGTTTTTAGGTATTTGCAGTGCTTTCAATGGAAGTGTTCATTACCGCAGTTGAGAAGGATATATTTGCTTATTTAAACTTCAAATAAAAGATTTAAGCAAATAAATTCAGGTTGTTATACTTTGTTTCCAAATGTGACAGTCAAACACAAAGAGGACGAGGAGTTCACTCAGCAGTGAGAACATGTTGCAACATTATGCCAAATTCAATTCAATTTCATTTGAAAAAGAAATTTGAAAGGTTGCCAGAGCAGATGTCTTCATATACTTTCAAATTCATATATTTCAACTTCTACTGTAAATACTTGATGTGAAATATTATTAGACCTCCAACAACTCCACCTTTTCCCAGTCATATTATTAAGGCAGACAAAAACTGTAAGCTCATTTTCATTCGCGTGTTTAACACACGTCAGGCCTTTGGACATTGGGGAGATACTCAGAGGAGAGTCACTACTCCTCCTCACCTAAAGGAGCCACCCGAGGTGTTCTGGGCATGTCCCACCAGGAGGAGGGCAGACCCAGTGTGGGATTAAATAAAGTCTGTTATGTCTTAATGTTTTTAAAGCGACTGTCATCTAAAGGATGTGCTGTTCTCTTTGTGTCCATCTCGCCCAGAGGTAAATTCCACAGGACAGTGTTAAGTCTAATTGCTGAATGCTGCCATTGTGTTTCTTAAATTTGTACAGTCTTAGTTCAAGCAGTAGGATCAAAGCCATCCCTTTGATCCTGACCACCTCTCCAACCAGTCTGTGTTGGGGGAGGTTTTATTGTAGATACATCCTATCTGAAAGATCTGTTTCTTTTGATGTAAGCTTCCTGGGTTTACGACCCTTTGGTCAGCAGGAGGTCTAACACACACACACACACACACACATTCTCGCATAACACACACACACACACACACTCTTACAGACGTTCACACATATACATAAAATGCTTTGCCTTAGAACCAAGGGGGCGTGGCTTTGTTCTGACGTGTTTTGTGTGAACTGTCCCTCAATAAAAGGTAGCAGGAGGAGGTCAGATCTGGGGGTCATTTTCGTGGTGGACACAGACGAGGCCTCCCTTGCGCAAATAATCGATCGATCGACTGTCTTGTTTTCTTCATGATGAATAAGTCTCTAGAATTAGCGAGGCTTGTGGAAACACAGACCCAACAGACAGCATGACCGAGAAGGTTGAAGGCCACCCCCACCATATACACTCCAATTTACAGCTGAATTCTGCAGCTCTCCACCTTCAAAAACATATCTGTGCAGTAGCATTAACACTGTGATTAACCTGCTTATTATTAACTTTGCAAACTCTTTTTATCTGTGAACACATGCAATAATACATCACATCTGACAGTAACCACTAAACATGTTCCACCATCTCCCAAATTAAATATATACCAGGCTGTATTTACAGTGTAGAAACAAAACGAGTGAGAACTAGATTGTGTAGAAATCCTGTTGGTCACTCAGTAAACCTTCACTAAACTTTTTGGAATACAAGAGGTGTGGGCCTGGACCTGCATTTTACATTGAAAATAAAGCATATACATTAAGGCGGCCATCTTGTTACACTACATACAGTGGGGCAAAAAAGTATTTAGTCAGCCACCGATTGTGCAAGTTCCCCCACCTAAAATGATGACAGAGGTCAGTAGTTTGCACCAGAGGTACACTTCAACTGTGAGAAACAGAATGTGAAAAAAAAATCCATGAATCCACATGGTAGGATTTGTAAAGAATTTATTCGTAAATCAGGGTGGAAAATAAGTATTTGGTCAATAACAAAAATACAACTCAATACTTTGTAACATAACCTTTGTTGGCAATAACAGAGGTCAAACGTTTACTATAGGTCTTTACCAGGTTTGCACACACAGTAGCTGGTATTTTGGCCCATTCCTCCATGCAGATCTTCTCGAGAGCAGTGATGTTTTGGGGCTGTCGCCGAGCAACACGGACTTTCAACTCCCGCCACAGATTTTCTATGGGGTTGAGGTCTGGAGACTGGCTAGGCCACTCCAGGACTTTCAAATGCTTCTTACAGAGCCACTCCTTTGTTGCCCGGGCGGTGTGTTTTGGATCATTGTCATGTTGGAAGACCCAGCCTCGTTTCATCTTCAAAGTTCTCACTGATGGAAGGAGGTTTTGGCTCAAAATCTCACGATACATGGCCCCATTCATTCTGTCCTTAACACGGATCAGTCGTCCTGTCCCCTTGGCAGAAAAACAGCCCCATAGCATGATGTTTCCACCCCCATGCTTCACAGTAGGTATGGTGTTCTTGGGATGCAACTCAGTATTCTTCTTCCTCCAAACACGACGAGTTGAGTTTATACCAAAAAGTTCTACTTTGGTTTCATCTGACCACATGACATTCTCCCAATCCTCTGCTGTATCATCCATGTGCTCTCTGGCAAACTTCAGACGGGCCTGGACATGCACTGGCTTCAGCAGCGGAACACGTCTGGCACTGCGGGATTTGATTCCCTGCCGTTGTAGTGTGTTACTGATGGTGACCTTTGTTACTTTGGTCCCAGCTCTCTGCAGGTCATTCACCAGGTCCCTCCGTGTGGTTCTGGGATCTTTGCTCACCGTTCTCATGATCATTTTGACCCCACGGGATGAGATCTTGCGTGGAGCCCCAGATCGAGGGAGATTATCAGTGGTCTTGTATGTCTTCCATTTTCTGATGATTGCTCCCACAGTTGTTTTTTCACACCAAGCTGCTTGCCTATTGTAGATTCACTCTTCCCAGTCTAGTGCAGGTCTACAATACTTTTCCTGGTGTCCTTCGAAAGCTCTTTGGTCTTGGCCATGGCGGAGTTTGGAGTCTGACTGTTTGAGGCTGTGGACAGGTGTCTTTTATACAGATGATGAGTTCAAACAGGTGCCATTCATACAGGTAACGAGTGGGGGACAGAAAAGCTTCTTACAGAAGACGTTACAGGTCTGTGAGAGCCAGAGATTTTCCTTGTTTGAGGTGACCAAATACTTATTTTCCACCCTGATTTACGAATAAATTCTTTACAAATCCTACCATGTGAATTCATGGATTTTTTTTCACATTCTGTCTCTCACAGTTGAAGTGTACCTCTGGTGCAAATTACTGACCTCTGTCATCATTTTAAGTGGGGGAACTTGCACAATCGGTGGCTGACTAAATACTTTTTTGCCCCACTGTACATGTCGAACAGCAACTCCCATTTAAACTGTGGCAAAGTTCACATTTGTGTCTCTTTCAAAATGTATTTAAAAAAAATTAAGATCACCAGACTAAAACATCTTTTATATCCTTATTTATTCATTGTGGTTCAGTAACTCGCACGACTGACCTGTTTCATAGAGAAAAAGTAGAGACAGGAGCAGAGATGGACAGTGAAGCATTACTGTATTCTGATTACTTTTTTCAAGTAGTGAGTAACGTAAGGGATTACTATTGCCAAAAAAGTAATTAGATTACTGTTGCTTTCCCGTAAGCACGCTAAGTTACTGCATTACTAAACTGTGATTCTTTTTTGTGAGAGTGTCTCATGACAATGACATAAGTGCGTGCGACATTCTTTTGTTTTCATTGGTAAAATAAAAAAGCAAATATATAAAAGCAATGAAAAAAGTTTCCAAATAGGAGAATTAAATCTGTTCATACTGAATGAACCTCTACAAGCAGATCAACAAAGATAAAAATTGATCAAAAGAAAGGAGGAAAAATATTTATTTTGGTGAAAGTGCATTGTAGCAGTGTTAAAGTAGGGAATGGGCACATTATAAGAAGATTATTGGCATTACTACTTTTTAATATATATATAATCATGAAGAAGTAAATGACAAAAAAATACTCTTCAGTTTTTTTAATCTACTTAAGAATGCTTTTAAGTAAAAAAGAGAAATACACTAAAGAATTCAATTGTAATTGTGTTAAACGTTTACAGCTGATCGCTGTGTGTTCAAAAAAAAAAAAAAAAAAAAAAAAAAAATTCCAAGATGGCGGCGCGTGAACAACGCGAGGCTCAGTGTCTCTCCAGAATCTGCTATTTAGCGGTTTTTTATCTACTTTTAACCGGATTATTCGTCCAGAATTGCTGTGCGTTGCTGACCTACAGCAGACAAGAGCTTCTGGACATCTGGACTCACAACTCCAACAGTTTTATCGCCGATCTCCGACTCATCCCAGAGATCTCCAGAACACCGGAGGCTGCCCACTCTCCCCGGCCGGGCGGAAGTGCACGCAGACGGCGCCGAGATCGTAAACAAAGGCGAGGTAGGCGCGGAGGGCTATGGGCTAAGCTAAAGCTAACACCACACCGGCTGCCTTTACCCAGTATTTTTCTCGCCAATGTCCGTTCTCTGGCAAACAAAATGGATGAGATACGGCTCTCCATCACTAACAACAGACGGATTATGGACTCAAATGTCATGTTTTTCACCGAAACATGGCTGAACAACAGCTGCCCGGACAATGCTATCGAGTTAGCAGGACGCTACACACACCGAGCCGACAGGCTAGCAGATGACTCCGGCAAGACCAGAGGTGGAGGTTTGTGCATTTATATTAACAATGCTTGGTGCATGAACTCCACTACTACTGAGAGTCACTCCTCACCTAATGCGGAGTTTTTAATGGTCAAATGCAGACCTTATTATCTCCCCAGAGAACTCACTTCGATCATACTCACTGCCGTGTATATACCCCCCGACGCTAATGCTAGGTTGGCCATGAAAGAACTTTCTGCAGCCATTAACAAACACCAGAATAAACACCCCGAGGCTGCTTTTATTGTTGCTGGCGACTTCAACCACACCAACTTAAAGACAGTCCTCCCCAGATTCCACCAACATGTCTCCTGCCACACCAGAGGAGACAAGACTTTAGACCATGTGTATTCCAACCTGGCTGGAGCCTACAAAACCACACCTCTCCCCCACATTGGACAATCGGACCATCTCTCCCTGTTCCTCACACCTCGGTATTCACCACTCATCCAACGTGTGAAACCTGCTGTGAGGACAATTAAAGTGTGGCCAGAGGGGACAGACGCAGCGCTCCAGGACAGATTTAAAAACACAGACTGGAATATGTTCACCCACACAGACCTGGACCAGTATGCCTCATCTGTACTGGATTACATCTCCAAAACCACAGACAGTGTCACCACCCAGAAACGGATCACCATGTACCCCAACCAGAAGCCTTGGATGAACCGGGATGTTCGTCTCCTCCTGAAGGCCCGCAACACTGCCTTTAGGTCAGGAGATGCACACGCCTACAGTACAGCCAGGGCTAATCTAAAGAAGGGCATCAAAAAAGCCAAACACCATTACAAAAAGAAGGTAGAAGAACACTTCTCCAACTCCAACCCCCGACGCATGTGGCAAGGACTCCAGACCATCACAGACTACAGGACCACCAAACCCTCCCCCGCATCCTCTGATGTCTCCTTCCTCAACGAGCTCAACAACTTTTATGCTCGTTTTGAGCGAGGGAACCCCACAACCACAACCAAAGCAGACATGACGCCAGACCACCAACCTCTGACTCTCTCCCCCACCGATGTAGGAGCGGTGCTGAGCAGCATCAATGTCCACAAGGCTGCAGGCCCTGATGGCATCCCCGGGCGTGTTCTCAGAGCGTGTTCTGGGGAGCTTGCAGGAGTGCTCACAGACATATTCAATCTGTCCTTGGCCCACGCTGTGGTACCGGGCTGCTTCAAATCCACCTCCATCGTCCCGATACCCAAAAACTCCAACCCATCTTGCCTCAATGATTACCGCCCAGTAGCACTCACCCCCATCATCACTAAGTGCTTAGAGCGACTGGTCCTAGCACACTTCAAATCCTGTCTCCCCCCCACCCTGGACCCCCACCAATTCGCATACCGCCAGAACAGGAGCACAGAGGATGCAGTCTCCATCGCAATGCACTCTGTCCTCTCACACCTGGACAACAACAACACCTACGCCAGAATGCTGTTTATAGACTTCAGTTCAGCATTCAATACAATCCACCCCTCACAACTCATCAGGAAACTGACAGACCTGGGCATCAGTTCCCTCATCTGCAAATGGTTACTGGACTTCCTGACCAACCGCCCCCAACATGTCCGGCTGGATAACCACTGCTCATCTACCATCACAATGAACACCGGTGTACCACAAGGCTGTGTGATGAGCCCTTTCCTCTACTCCCTCTTCACCCACGACTGCAGACCTGCTGATGGTTCCAACACCATCATTAAGTTTGCAGATGACACCACGGTGATTGGCCTCATCAGTGACAACGATGAGGCCGCCTACAGGGAGGAGGTGGATCGTCTGGCTGAGTGGTGCGACAGAAACAACCTGCTGCTTAACACCGAGAAGACCAAGGAGCTCATCGTGGACTACAGGAGGAATGCTGACCCACATCCACCCATCCACATTAAGGGGACGGCTGTGGAGCGTGTGAGCAGCTTCAAGTTCCTGGGAGTCCACATCTCCGAGGATCTCACCTGGACGACCAACTGCTCCAAGCTGGTCAAGAAGGCTCACCAGCGCCTCTTCTTCTTGAGGACTCTGAGGAAGAACCACCTGTCCTCAGACATCCTGGTGAACTTCTATCGCTGCACCATCGAGAGCATCCTGACCAACTGTATAACAGTCTGGTATGGGAACTGCTCTGCCTCGGACCGGAAGGCGTTGCAGAGGGTCGTGAAAACTGCCCAGCGCATCGCCGGAGCACCACTTCCTGCCATAAAAGACATCTACAGGAAGCGGTGTCTGAAAAGGGCTGGGAAAATCATCAAAGACCCCAGTCACCCATCGCATGGACTCTTCACCCTCCTGCCCTCTGGGAGGCGCTACAGGAGCCTCCGGACTAAGACCACCAGGTACCGGAACAGCTTCTTCCCCACAGCTGTCAGACTCCTGAACTCTGCCTCCTGACATCTGACCCACGTTAAACTCATGGACTGAACATACACACACCCACAATGGACAACTGTACCCTCAAACACACAATAATAACATGGACTGAACCACCACTCACAACCACTAGCACTTTATATAGCCTCTGTAGAAACTATCTACACCCTCACTTATCTTAACTGCACTACTGTATAGCTCTGTGTAAATAATCATTCTGTACATTCGATAATCTTTAATCCTACAACTGTTTACAACTTGCATAGTTCCCATTTCTGTATAACTGTATATCTCAGATTCTGTAAAGTTATTTATTTCATATTCTCTATAGTTTTTCATATTTATATCCTGTTCATAGCCTGTACATAGCTTGTACTCACTACAGCCTGTACATACTTATAGTTATAGAATATTCACAACATACTTCATACCGTGTACATTATAACATACCATAATAGACCCATTTCTGTAATATACTCACATATCTATATTATTGCTAATATATATTGTAATATATCTATATCACTAAGCACTTCTGGATGGATGCAAACTGCATTTCGTTGCCCTGTACCTGTGCATGTGCAATGACAATAACGTTGAATTCTATTCTAATTCTATTCTATTCATCGCAGCTTGCTTCAACTCTCAGGTAGACTGTGCTGATATAATCAACAATGCTTTTCCTGTCATTGTCAATCTCATCGTCACATCCTTCAGAACCAAAGACACGTCTCCGTCCTTCAACCGTCTGTCCTGCAGATCCACCCAGTTCACAAACGACGGAAGCTGGTTCGATGAACTGCTCATCCCGTTACAAAAGGATATTTCCCTCCTGCAGGTGAAGTCTGAACCACTCCACAGCTCTGATGGGGATGCTGATATGTGGGGTTCGACATGGCAGAGCTGAACTAGGACAACCATCTCCAGCTGAACGTCAGCAAGACCAAGGAGCTGGTGGTGGACTTCAGAAGGGGTCAGCACAGAGACTACAAGCCCATTATCATCAATGGAGCTCCAGTGGAGAGGGTGCAGTCCTTCAAGTATCTTGGTGTCCACATTTCCTCAGACCTGACATGAGCTGCCCACATTCAGGTCCAGACCAAAAAGTCTAGGCAG
This sequence comes from Simochromis diagramma, assembly GCF_900408965.1. Classification (NCBI taxonomy): domain Eukaryota; kingdom Metazoa; phylum Chordata; class Actinopteri; order Cichliformes; family Cichlidae; genus Simochromis; species Simochromis diagramma. The sequence goes on along the minus strand of NW_024387321.1, from coordinate 495,854 downwards.
TTCCTGTATCACCTACGACAACTGAGGAAGTTCAGGGTCTCTCCAAAGATCCTCAGGATTTTCTATACAGGCGCTGTGGAGAGCATCCTCACACAGAACATGACATCGTGGTTTGGGAACAGCTGTGTGAAGGACCAAAAAGCTCTCCAGAGAGTGATCCGTACAGCAGAACGCTGCTGCAGGATTGCTCTCCCCCCGCTTCAGGACACCTACACCAGGAGATGCCGGACTAGAGCAGCGCAGATACTGAAGGACCCGTCCCATCCTGTCAACAAACTGTTCCAACTTCTGCAATCTGGTAGAAGGTTCCGCATCTTCCGGGCAAGGACAGAGAGACTCAAGAGGAGCTTCTATCCCCAAGCCATCCGTGCCCTAAACACACACACCCGCCCTCTCACATCATCTATAATTGACTGAGTCAGGACTCTTCCAGACACTAAACCAAGGCACAATGTACATTTCAATTCCTTTAATTTTAAATATGTTTATATTGTCTATCCTGTAAAATAGTCAGATGTCTATTCATATTAATGTACAGAATTCACCTGCTTGCTGCTACTACTGCACATTCACCCAATGTATATACTACACACACACACATATATATATATAATGTTTTTCCTCTACACCCCCCCCCCCCCCCCCCCCCCCCAATTTTTTTGCACATGTCGAGGAGCGTGTCAGGCTACATTTCACTGTGTGTTATACTTGTATAACTATGCATGTGACAAATAAAGAACCTTGACCTTGAACTAGATTAAATCTAATTTGATTTTTTTGAATTGAACTGTAAAATATTTGGCACCCTGAGATTTTAGTATGCAAATCCAATTAAAGCTAATGGAAGTAGCTCTGACAAAGGTTTATAATAGACAGAGTATTTTTACATCATCCAAGAAAATAATTACTTTAAGTTTTAATTTAATCCTGTTTCATCTTGTTCTCTCTATAAACTCCACAAGGTGCTCGGTTGAACTTTCCCTCCTCCGAGGTAAACTTTATTAAACTCTGAATACACCCTTAATTACACTCTCTAGACTCCGGGCGGAACACACAGGTAAATCCAATTCCCATTGCTACATGCCTTTTCTTTTACAAAGACAATGAACTATTCATAAGTTGAGAACTCAGTTTTCTCCAAAAATAAAAATTTCTTCCTTCCACTTACTTTTTTAGCTTTCTTTCCATTTTCTTTTACTATTATTATTACTTTTATTTATTTTTCATTTTGTTTCTCTTTTCTTTTTTCCAACAAGTAAACAAATCACAAAGCCATAACTCAAAATATTATCACAGATGTTTTGTTCTTTTCTCTAACCAGTAAACAAATCACAACATATCACTCACAGATTACCCCTTAATTGCATACATAGTCCTTCAGATATCCAGGTCATTGTACTACCCGCTGTGAGATTATTCTGTTATTATATGTTCTCTTATATCTGTAGTTAAAGTAGTTGAATTATGTTAACTGCTGTAGGTCATATAATATCCTTTAGTTTAGATGGTGTTCTGTGTATGTAGTTTAGTCCTTATTATACTTTTGGGTTAAAAGAACATAATCATTTTGTAGTTCATTAGATAAGTGTGCATCACTCTGTATCCTTGATCTGCTGTGAATGTGTTACACTGTTTTCTTGACATGCTTTACTGCTGAATCATAAAAAGAAAGGTTGTATGCAGGAGACTCTGTGTCTAGGATAGAAGAGACAGACCACATTCCATACCCCCACCTTACAGAGAGCAGAAAAACAAGGAGCCGAGGTCATAACTTAGGCGCCGTGTGAGAGAAAGAATGTGAATGTTTAGGCTTTTACGACTAGGTGGGGGCCACTAGAGGTTATAAGAGGCTGTGAAATCCGTCGCCATTTTGAGACTTGCAGTGACCCTCTGCAGGCAGGTCTCCCCATCATGATGGTTCTTATGCTCTTAAGTGTTGAATTATATGGAAATAAATGATTATTGATTGAGCATAAATACACCGAGTATTGTCCTTCCTTCAGCCCAAAGATTAAAAGAATTGGGAGATTTCAACACCGCCCTGACCTGGTAGTGCTGTTTTGTGTGTTCTCTTTGTTCTGTGTCGGCACAGTAATGTTCTCTCCATCAGGCTGGAGATGTGTTGACACACACAGCCACACGCACAGCCACTAACAACTCCAACATCATTGTGAAGTTTGCGGACGACACTACAGTGGTGGGTCTTATCACCAATGGTGATGAGACGGCCTACAGGGAGGAGGTCAGCGCCCTGACCCACTGGTGTCAAGACAACCATCTCACACTCAACGTCGCAAAGACAAAGGAGTTGATAGTGGACTTCCGGAGGTGCAGAGAAGTACACACCCCCATCACCATCAACGGCGCTTGCAAAAACTGCAAGCGCTTTTTATGCAGTTTTTGCAAAGCTATATGTGGAAGGAAACCATGACCTAGGACAAGCTGATGGCATAAGATGTAAGTACAACTCCTCCGGTTTCATATGCAAAAAAATTATTGCGCTAGCTTACGTGGTTGCAGTGCTACCGGGATTTAAAAATAGTTACGCAAAACAGAGCATGCCCGCTCTGACCGGCTTTAAAGGGTTAATTTATATATTTTATTTTATTCTTTCCCAGTTAAATTTACCCTTCATTCTAATTTGTGTTGTACAGTTATTTCATTTTTAACTTTCATTTTTATATTTTATTTTATTCCTTCCTAGTTAAATTTACCCTTTTTAATTTTCATATTTATTTCCTATCTTATTCATAGCCTTTTCTTTTTTCTTTAAGTCACGAGCAGTTGTGTAAGCATTTCACTGCATATCGTACTGTGTATGACTGTGTATGTGACAAAAAAATTTTGAATTTGATTTGAGCTGTCTCAATCTCTACAGAGTCACAGAGTTAGAAAATGATTTAAATAAAACAGTATGAATGAAACAAGAGTAGTGGGAAGCATCAGACCGAAAACTTGGGGAAGTTGTGACATGAGTTGCAATCCAAACATGGCCCCTAGTGTTTTTTGTTCAGTCCCACCTGTAGAGGCAAACAGGAGGAAGACATAGAGTAAAATCTAGCAGAGAGACGCACATGTCCCAGCAGAAATTTAATCCACTTCTGCTCATCCAGAGCTAAATAAAACTGTTCTAAATTTCCAAATGGCAATATCATTGTTTTTCCCAAGAAGAACAGAATAACTGTGTTTTAAACCTGACTAAATCAAACACTCGTCAGTGTGACATCAGATGTTTGTTTTTTTTCTGCAGCTCTCTCTAATTGTCTCCAGACGAAGGACAAGTTAATGCTCGTTATGAAATCTGGGGTAGTTCAAAAAACCTTTTCAAATCTAGTTATGCACCTGCATAAAATCATCAGGGAGTGCCCATAATTAGGGCAGAATAACTCGTATTCTTTTGCTTGTATATGTGCGGTGTGTGTACCCACATGTCACTACATAGCATAATTGGTATAGCCAGGATCTGGTCCATACAATGTGCTTACACATGGCCCGCAAATAGTGACAGTCCTTTGGTTGCATAGATCAGGTTTGCAAGGGGTGGCCCACAGATGGGCCAGCACAAGGCCAATTGCAGACACACTGCTGACCTGTGCTGGCCCAGAACAGTTTCAGCTCTGGCCCCAGATGTCAGCCTAATGTGTATCTCAATCAAGCCATGTAATAACAACATGTGCCAGAACATAATAGTGCAAAAATAACATGACAAAACTCTGTTTTGACAGTATATCGACTGACTCTTATATAGTGCTTTTTTTTTTTTCTTTTTTCTCACCTGTCCCGTTTGGTTCTTTTGCCATCAGAATTGTTGTCTAAAGGCGAAGAAAGATGCCCAACGGATTTACTTTACCAAATGGACCATCCCAGCCTTGCCATATTGGTCTATTTAATTAATCTTTGTTTTTATTGCTTATTTTATTTTTTATTTTTTTCACTTGCTACACACGGGACAGACATGACTGGGGGAAAGAAAGGGGAGAAAGAAAGAGAGGTAGGGAAAGAAAAACAGCGGGGAAGAGGAACAATGATAAAGGGCAAAAAACAAAACAAACAGACAAAAAATACATATTTCAATCACCTGGATCACCTGTTGAGAAAAAAAAAGAGAAAACAAGCAAAAAAAGAGAGCAATATAATAAACAACATTATTGCGATGATCTATGTGAATATAACAGGAAACACTAAATATTGAATATTATTTTGCAGCACGTAGGATCGACAGCGCACAGTGTGATTTGAGGTAGGAGCCAAAACGAACGCAAAGCAGGAGATGAAGCATCGCTGAATATGTTTCCAAACCAACTTCATTCTAAGCCAAAGACTAGAAAATATGGTGAAGCATATCTTCCCTTTGGCTTCACCTGCACAAGTGCCGAGGTAGATCTCCCCTGCAGAATTGGTTTTCCCTTCATCAGGAGCAGCGCTGGGCTCTTCAAATCACAGACAAACAGTATCCCACATTCTTGATTTTTAGTTCACAAACACTTGTTGTAATGACTAACTACTGCTGACATTTTAGAGATGTTAGCTCTTCATACAGTAAAGTTACAGCGGGATACAAATAATATCAGGCTGATTCTGCCACAATTTGTTCCCCCTGTCTAAATCACGGACAAACAGTATCCCACAGCTGTTTATGTTTTTAAACCCATTTTGCACAGAGAGGCATTTTTTGAAAAATGTATTGATAGTAATGTTGAATATTATTACGCAGGAAAAAAACAACTACGCGTAAAGTAATTACACCGTGACGCCTCTGCTTTTGTAAATAGAGGGACAGTAACTGCGTGTTTGTATGTGAGCGTGTAAAACCTGCAGATAGAGACAAAATACTGTTAATCTGACTATCTGCCATTTTGCAATTCATCTCATGTAAACAATAACGTGGCGCACAGCTTGATGTGAAAAAACTCACATACCTTTGACATTGCATGACAAACTCTGTATTCCTCGTCCACACGTAAATGCAAAAAAGGAGTTTTAAATAATCTCAGTTTTCGGTGATTCGAAATGCTGTTTAAGTGTGGACGAAACAGCTGCATTTTCAAAAATACCCGTGTAGGTGTGGACGCAGCGTAAAAGAGTTAGTAGTTTATTTCCTTAGTACATGTAATTTATTGCAGATTACTTGTGTTTGCTTAATTGTTTACTTAATTGGTTGGAGGATGTGTTTGTGCGTGCGTGTGCATGCGCGGGGGGTGCGAACATTTTTCTTGTAAAACAAAGGGAGGCCCAGCAAAAAAAGTTTGGGAACCACTGTGCTTAGAGTGTGTGGGGAGCCATATCCCCGTCCTCCAGGGCATGGAGCCCTTATGGAGCAGATAGGCCTCCATACCTTGGAGGGCCTGAGATTAGGGATGGGTATCGTTTAGGTTTTATCCGATACTGGTGCCAAACCGGTACTTTTGAAACGTGAAACGGTGCTCGAACCGTTGCTTAAACAATGGAAAACACAAACTTTTTCCTAAAACCTCTCCTGTTTAGCTGTTTTTTTTTTGTAAAAAGATAACAATGTTAGCCTTTTCTGCAGCTATAGGGCATATATGGTATCACTCTATCAAACAAGAAGACAGGCGCATGTAACTACGACGGTGTTTGCTAGTTCACCTTACATGCATTAATGTAATAACGTGATTAGCCTACTCAACGTAAATTACACACGAACAACATTAAGCTACTCATGCAGAGAAGAACAGCTGCTGCTGCCATCATCATCCGTCATCATTTCTGCTACACTGGCAGGGCTAGGGGCCAGGACTCTACTCTTCGGTTTCTTGGGGATGTTGCTAACACCGGGTCCGATAACAGTCACCACACCTGCAGTAGATGTGTTCAGTGTGAGGTCTCACAACAAGCTATCAAATACGGTGCATTTCTCGGCCAGGTGTTTCATGTCATGGTCCCTGTGCCTCACCAGCTGATTCTGTATTAGGCAACATGTTTTCTCTCTCTCTCTCTCCCCTGCCGGGGCGATGCTCATTATGGGCTCCCGCCCCTGGCCCACGCACCTGCTGCCTATCGGGCCCTGCGCTGCGTCGTCTCTTCCAACCAGGCCGTCTGGAGCGAGGAACTGCCCTGGATCGAGTACGCCCACAACAGCATGACCTCCTCCGCCACGGGCCGGTCCCCTTTCGAAGCTTCTCTGGGGTTCCAGCCACCTCTTTTTCCCTCCATCGAAGGCGAACACTCTGTGCCATCTGTCCGGGCGTATCTGCGTAGGTGTCGTCGGGTGTGGAAGGCCACCCGGGCTGCGTTGTTACGCACCAAGGACCGCAACAAACGCTTCGCTGACCGCCGCCAGTCCTCCGCTCCCGCCTATACTGTTGGGCAGAAGGTATGGCTTTCCACACGCTTCGTTCCCAACCGGGCAGAATCCAGGAAGCTCTCTCCTGCCTATATCGGCCCGTTCGAGATCTCTGCTTTGGTTAACCCTGTGTCTGTTAAGCTCAAGCTGCCTCGCAACATGAAGATACACGATGTCTTCCATGTGTCTCAGGTTAAACCTCTCCGGTCCAGTCCTCTGTGCCCGCCTTCCGGGCCCCCTCCTCCCCCCCGGCTCGTGGACGGTCTGCCGGCTTACTCGATCACCCGTATCATGGATTCTCGGCGGCGGGGGCGTGGCTTCCAGTACCTGGTGGATTGGGAGGGCTATGGCTTGGTGGAGCGGTCCTGGGTCCCTCGGGCGGCCATCCTGGACCAGCGCATGCTGCGGGCGTTCCATCGTCTGCATCCGGATAAGCCTGGTGGGTCGCCGGGGGGCTCCCGTTGAGGGGGGGGTACTGTCATGGTCCCTGTGCCTCACCAGCTGATTCTGTATTAGGCAACATGTTTTCTCTCTCTCTCTCTCCCCTGCCGGGGCGATGCTCATTATGGGCTCCCGCCCCTGGCCCACGCACCTGCTGCCTATCGGGATAATCACAAGGCCGATTTAAGACAGCAGCACTGTGTCACTCGTCGCTGGATCGTTGAGTTATCAGCGTCAGTCCCTCAGTAGATTGTAAATAAGGATCTGTGAGTTTGTTCCATCTGTTCGCCTCTAACTATAATCTCTGTGTACAGATCTATCCCGGACCTTTCCCAGCCTGCCTGTCATCCCGTGGACGAGTGAGTGGATGGTGTTTCCCCAGTGTGGGGAGTGAAGAGAGAGAGCCTTTGGAGGGCGTCAGATTCCCGTCTTTTCCCTCACATACCCTGGAACCCTGGACCCCCCTCCCCTCCCTCCAGCACTTTGTAAATAGCATCACCTGGTGTCGTTGTGTAAATAAAATCTGTAAATCCTGTAAGGAGTCCCGGTCTGCGCCTGAGTCCATTAACTGAAACCTGACAGAACGATCCAGCCATCATGGACTCAGCAGGTCGGGACTCAGCCGTTCAGGACCCTGTCGCTCAGGCACTCATCGCTCAGGGAGCTGCTCTGGCTCGACATGAGCAAATGCTCGAGCGGCTCCACCACGAAATGGCGGCGCTTACTCAGGCGGTCGCTCGCTTAACACCTCTGGAGAGTGATCCCCGGCCGGCGGCTCCCGCCCCCCAGGAGCCTCCGCCTGCCGCTGCGAGCGCACCTCCGGCACCTCTGCCACCTCTGCCACCCTCGGACGGACCCCTGCCCATGCAGATTGGAGGCTCGCATCTCTCCGCCGCGGAACGCCAGCGCCGTATCTCTGCCGGTGAGTGCCTCTATTGCGGCCACAAGGGACATGTGGTTGCCTCCTGCCCATCTCGAGCAAAAGGTCGCGCCCACCAGTGACGGTAGGAGTGCTGGTGGGCGGTCTCAGCCAAGACAAATCTCCTCCACGGTTTATGCTGTCTGCCAAGCTCACGGTCAACACCAAAGGTCATGTTCTCCCCGTTTTGATAGATTCAGGGGCGGAACAGAATTTTATTGACTCTGAGTTAGCAGACCGCCTTCAGCTAGGGCAGGAACCTCTTCCCCACACTTTGCATGTCACTGCTTTGTCCGGCCAGCGCCTACCTGACATTACTCACGTCACTGAGCCCGTTATTCTTACTCTGTCTGGCAACCATACTGAGGAAATATGTTTTTTTGTGTTTAAGGCCACTTGGACGCCGCTCGTTCTCGGGCACCCCTGGCTTCGTCAACACAACCCGTGCATTAATTGGCTTACGGGACGCATTACAGGGTGGGGAGAGGAGTGCCATATGACCTGCCTTAAATCCGCCTCACCGCCTCACACACCAGCCTCCCTCGCCAAGTCGACCGCGTCCTCCGATTTGTCCGGAGTGCCCCCTGTTTATCATGATCTCGCCGAAGTGTTTCGCAAGGACCGGGCCCAGTCGTTGCCTCCTCACCGACCGTACGATTGCACTATCGACTTACTCCCTGGCGCGCCATTGCCTACTAGCCGTCTCTACAGCATCTCTCTACCGGAGTGAGAGGCTATGGAGTCATACATCTCAGAGTCCCTCGCCGCCGGCTTGATCCGCGCATCCTCATCGCCCGTAGCAGCAGGGTTTTTCTTCGTCGAGAAAAAAGACAAGTCTCTCCGCCCGTGCATCGACTACCGTGGATTAAATAACATAACCATCAAAAACAAATATCCGCTCCCACTTCTGACCTCTGCTTTTGAGCTGCTCCAGGGGGCGACAGTTTTCAGCAAATTGGACTTGAGGAGCGCATATCACTTAGTTCGGATCCGAGAGGGCGACGAGTGGAAGACCGCCTTCAATACTCACCTTGGACACTTTGAATACTTGGTTATGCTGTTCGGCCTCTCTAATGCTCCTGCAGTTTTTCAAGCACTCGTTAATGATGTTTTGAGGGATTTCATCAACAGGTTCGTCTTTGTCTACCTCGACGACATCCTGATCTTCTCCAAATCTCTATCAGAGCATGAGACCCACGTCAGACAGGTCCTGCAACGCCTGCTGGAAAATCGGTTGTTCGTAAAAGGTGAGAAATGTGTCTTCCACGTGTCCACAGTTGCCTTCTTAGGCTACGTCATCGAGCAGGGAGACCTACGTCCTGACCCAGCTAAGGTGAAAGCCGTGGTGGAGTGGCCTGAACCCCCCAACCGACGGCAGCTGCAGCGGTTCCTCGGCTTCGCTAACTTCTATAGGAGGTTCATCCGGGACTATAGCAAGGTAGCTCTGCCTTTAACACAATTGACCTCTCCCAAGGTTCCTTTTCAGTGGAACGATGCTGCCCAATCAGCCTTCCTGGAGCTGAAAGAGCGATTCGCCTCAGCACCCATTCTGGTCCAGCCCGACCTAACCCTGCAGTTTGTGGTGGAGGTAGACGCATCCGACACGGGAGTAGGAGCGGTCCTCTCGCAACAGAGGGATGGTAAGCTTCACCCATGTGCCTTTTTCTCCCGTCGTCTCACCCCCGCAGAACGCAACTACGACATTGGCGATCGGGAACTTCTTGCCATCAAGCTCGCCTTGGAGGAGTGGAGGCACTGGCTGGAGGGCACTGCCCAACCGTTCATCGTTTGGACAGACCATAGGAATCTGGCATATCTGCAAACCGCAAAGAGGCTTAACGCCAGACAAGCAAGGTGGGCTCTGTTTTTTTACGCGGTTCCACTTTTCAATCACTTACATGCCAGGATCCCGCAACGTCAAGCCGGACGCCCTGTCTCGACAGTTCTCCACCTCCGAAGACCTGGCGGACCCTGCTCCCATCCTCCCGGCCACCTGTGTGGTGGGGGCTGTCTCCTGGGAAATCGAGTCGGCCATTCGCGAGGCTCAGAGAGCCGAACCGGATCCAGGAGGCGGCCCTGCGGGGCGCCTGTTCGTTCCCCAACCTGTCAGGTCTCAGGTATTACAGTGGGCACACACAGCCCGTTTCTCCTGTCACCCCAGGAATACACCGCACAATTACTTTCCTGCAGCGCTACTTTTGGTGGCCCACCCTGAGCCGGGACGCCAAAGAATACGTCTCCGCGTGTACAACCTGCGCTCGAAACAAGACCCCAAACCAGCCACCCTCGGGTCCGCTTCATCCCTTACCCACGCCCACCAGACCATGGTCCCATGTTTCTCTGGATTTTGTGACCGGCCTCCCGCCATCTGCAGGTAATACGGTCATACTCACGATCATTGACCGCTGTTCTAAGGCAGCTCACTTTGTTGCTCTGCCCAAGCTGCCTACAGCATTGGAGACTGCTCGCCTGCTCACCACCCATGTCTTTCGCCTGCACGGCATTCCAGATGACATCGTGTCTGACCGGGGTCCTCAATTCACGTCCCGTGTGTGGAGGGAGTTCTGCACCTCATTGGGATCTAAGGTCAGTCTCTCCTCTGGTTATCATCCGCAGAGCAATGGCCAGTCCGAACGGGCGAACCAGGAGTTGGAGGCGGCCCTGCGCTGCGTCGTCTCTTCCAACCAGGCCGTCTGGAGCGAGGAACTGCCCTGGATCGAGTACGCCCACAACAGCATGACCTCTTCCGCCACGGGCCGGTCCCCTTTCGAAGCTTCTCTGGGGTTCCAGCCACCTCTTTTTCCCTCCATCGAAGGCGAACACTCTGTGCCATCTGTCCGGGCGCATCTGCGTAGGTGTCGTCGGGTGTGGAAGGCCACCCGGGCTGCGTTGTTACGCACCAAGGACCGCAACAAACGCTGCGCTGACCGCCGCCAGTCCTCCGCTCCCGCCTATACTGTTGGGCAGAAGGTATGGCTTTCCACACGCTTTGTTCCCAACCGGGCAGAATCCAGGAAGCTCTCTCCTGCCTATATCGGCCCGTTCGAGATCTCTGCTTTGGTTAACCCTGTGTCTGTTAAGCTCAAGCTGCCTCGCAACATGAAGATACACGATGTCTTCCATGTGTCTCAGGTTAAACCTCTCCGGTCCAGTCCTCTGTGCCCGCCTTCCGGGCCCCCTCCTCCCCCCCGGCTCGTGGACGGTCTGCCGGCTTACTCGATCACCCGTATCATGGATTCTCGGCGGCGGGGGCGTGGCTTCCAGTACCTGGTGGATTGGGAGGGCTATGGCTTGGTGGAGCGGTCCTGGGTCCCTCGGGCGGCCATCCTGGACCAGCGCATGCTGCGGGCGTTCCATCGTCTGCATCCGGATAAGCCTGGTGGGTCGCCGGGGGGCTCCCGTTGAGGGGGGGGTACTGTCATGGTCCCTGTGCCTCACCAGCTGATTCTGTATTAGGCAACATGTTTTCTCTCTCTCTCTCTCCCCTGCCGGGGCGATGCTCATTATGGGCTCCCGCCCCTGGCCCACGCACCTGCTGCCTATCGGGATAATCACAAGGCCGATTTAAGACAGCAGCACTGTGTCACTCGTCGCTGGATCGTTGAGTTATCAGCGTCAGTCCCTCAGTAGATTGTAAATAAGGATCTGTGAGTTTGTTCCATCTGTTCGCCTCTAACTATAATCTCTGTGTACAGATCTATCCCGGACCTTTCCCAGCCTGCCTGTCATCCCGTGGACGAGTGAGTGGATGGTGTTTCCCCAGTGTGGGGAGTGAAGAGAGAGAGCCTTTGGAGGGCGTCAGATTCCCGTCTTTTCCCTCACATACCCTGGAACCCTGGACCCCCCTCCCCTCCCTCCAGCACTTTGTAAATAGCATCACCTGGTGTCGTTGTGTAAATAAAATCTGTAAATCCTGTAAGGAGTCCCGGTCTGCGCCTGAGTCCGTTAACTGAAACCTGACATTTCATCAGATTTGAGGTGTTACCTCCTTTGCACAGTATCAGCCTAAAGCACTAGTTGCAGGCTGCTGAGTTTGCATATTTTGCTGTGAAGTACAGCCAGATTTTGACCGCTTCACCTTGGTCATTTTTAATCTGTAGCTCTGCTCTAAAAGAACGTACGTACCTACTATCCTTGGAAAGGTAAAATGATTGGCTAGAATCCAAAGACTGTGACATCTCAGGGGAATAAAAGCACCAAAATAAAGCACCAAAATGTGCGCTGCTTTTTGGTCTGGTTACTACCATTTATGTCCGGATACCGGTACCTAGTGATGTGACGTTCTGTATCGAGGCTTCAAAGCTTGTGTCGAGTAATTGAGGGGGCGTTTCCACGATGCGCGTATCGAGGCTTGCTTTATTTATGGGAGGAGCTGAAAATGATGACGTCCGAAGCCTCGCTGCCCGGCTGTACCACGTGACTGGTTCAGGAAGTGGTTCGAACTTTGTCGCGAGCTATGACAGCGATATAAACCACTCAGACTTCATTCAAAATGTAGGTGTTTGATGGAGAGTTGCGGTTAGTGAGAGTTTGGAGGTTTATGAGAGTGAGGAGAGAAAGTCAGGAGAGAATGGAGCCAGCTAAGAAGAGGAGGATGTCCTCCCCTGTGTGGGAACATTTTGATCTTATTCCTCCCAACAAGGTATGTAAATTTCTACAGAAGATGTATTTTCATAATACTGATGGTGCAATACAATTTATGTTAAGCAGCTTTACTTTTGTACAAGGTGAAGTGTTTGCTATGTGCCAGGGAGCTGGGATATAACAACAACACCTCATCCATGCTTAGGCACTACAGAGCTTTGCATGAGAATAAGGGGAACACCGATTGTGGAGCAAGACCAGGTGAGCCATCAAATGCCATGATAATATAGCATGCAGTAATGTTACTAAATCATATAACAATATTATACAACTGTAATAAGTGACGTGTGTGATATTTATATTTGTGCTTTGTTTTTGTTGTCTTTCCTCAGGGGAACAATCTCAAATAGATGAAGACCCAAAAGGCCACACCCTTCAAATTCATGCCAACGAATATTTTTACATCCAGTAGGTGTCCTACTAGAGCAAATGAAGCTTCAAGACACTTTGCGCTGGGGTGAACCAATTGGATGAAAAGCTTCAGTGCTTCATGAAGCTTCATCTGCCCATCACTACCAGTACCCATCCCTACCTGAGATGATATATTCTATATATATATATTCTACCCGCTCTATACAACATACCACATTCACACACTTTCTATAAACTGAGTGCTTCCTAACTACATTTATACTCTTGACATGCAGGAGCCAGGGATCGAACCACTAACCTTCCGATCAGTAGGTGACCTGCTCTACCGCCTCAACCTGGTGTTAAACATAAACCCTCACTGGATAAAGTGCTCGCGTCGTTCACGTCAAAGAGCCGGCTCTAAGAGCCATTTTGTTCGCAAACGACCCATCACTAACACTAATGCTGCAAATGGTTAATTTTAATTGGACTGAAAGTTTTTTTGGTTTATTTGTTTATATTTCACCAATATAAGTTAAAACAACAAACAAACTGAAAATATAATACATGGAATTGCCTTTTACTATAGCCAAACTATGGCTAGGCAATAGTAAAATAAAACAGGAAGAATTAAAAGAATGTATTATATTAAATAATATTAAAATATTATTTATTTTAATAAAATATAAAATATTATTTTATAATATTGCAAGTCACATTTTTCAGATTCTTTCTTATCTCAGGGTCACCTATATCATCCACTGTTAGGTGAACTTGAAGAATGTCTCTTGAAACAATTTAGCCAACTGCATGTGGAGAGAGAAAGGCAGGTGCTCCTCCACCTTGCACTATTATCGTGGACAACATCCAGTGAATCCACCCTCCCACTGAAAATGCTACGCCCAGATGAACAGAATCAGTTTTTGAAGATTCAATATACTCCATTTTGCAAGTGTATGTCAGTTTATATCTATTTGGCATAGCTGAAATATAACGCACATAAAACATATATTCTGCACAGTACTGATATCTTGAGATTGACAGATTTGTCAAAATTGCTTTTTTTTTTCCGTTTCAGAAACACACAACATAACAGATTGTTCTCACATTTGTTATCTGTAGTCATTCATTTTTAACTTGTTAACGTTCTGCTGAACAATGTTCAGATCACCTGGTTGTTGTGTTTGCAAAATTTCAAACAGGTGACATCAACAAGCCTTTATGCCTTGAGTAAACAGTAAGCTAGTTTATGTCTATGAAATTACATTACCTTCAAAAGCACCACTGTCCTGGAAGATGGCCTTCACCAGTAAACGGAAAAACTCCCACCTTGGCTTCCCAAGGGCAGCAGCATCTTCCTCTGTATCATGTTCATTGCTTGCAAATGTGACATAGAATATCTCACAGCTTTCTGCAATCTTGGGTCTCTTGAACTGATGCAAGGCAGTCGACCAGGCAATGGCTCGACTGATATGGAGTTGTTCCTGGTGTAATGACTTTCTCACTATGAGCTCTAAGAAGAACTTCATTTTTTTTCATTGCTGAGCTTCTCAGAAGATGTATATAATAATCTGACAATGACAAACAGATCTTGAGGAAAAATCGAAATTTGCTGAACATTTGACCTAAGTGCAGAGTTACAACAATAGGGGGCAAATGCTTTTTCACACCACTGTAGATTTGGACCTCTGTATATTGTTATTCTGTTCTTGTAACTCAAAGCCAGGCTCAACAGTGTCATGTTTTCATGTTGATATAATATCTGTACAAGCTATGGGTTGTATGTAATGAATGTATTCCGTGACCATGGCCTGTGGAGCACTTGTTTCTATAAATAATTCAATGCTTATTATTCTTGGTCAAGGGCCAGAGACTCCTGCTGTGCTCTGTATTGTTGTTTAACCTATTTACATAGGCAAGTTAAAGCCTATTTGTGCAGATCTATCGATTTCAGATTTCAGTAACAGACTTAGAGAGTTAAAAACCTGAGCTGTGTTTGGCTGTTTGGCTCTCTGTCCTGTTAGAGTGAATTGTTAAATGTTGTCATTTTTATGCTTGCCAACTCTGATGAAAGGAATTTCACTGTCCTTCCCCCCAGATTATCGAGGTTCTGGGTGGGGGGCTGTAATGTTTTATTGCAGATACATCCTATCTGGAAGATCTGCTTCTTGTGATGTTGCTCCTGCTTTTATGACCCTTTGGTCAGCAGGAGGTAACACACACACACACCCAGTGCCTTGTCTTTGTAACCAAGGGGGGTTACGTGGGGAAGGTACGTGTCGTAAACTACTGTTTATTGTGTGAACGTTGTCAATAAAAGGCAGCAAGAGGAGGTTGTCGTCGGGGTCATTTGTGATGAGCTGAGATACCGACAAGGCCTCCCTTGCAAGTGAAACGATCGATCGCTGTTGCCTTGTTTTTCTTTCATGGATACAGCGGGGTCTGAGTTTAGACCTAACATGTCCTCTACCTCCAAACACCTCAGAGCTCAAGCTGATTTATCAACCAGCAGGCTTCATAATGTATTCCTTGTCTATATCTTTAGCCTAAGACTTTAGGTACAGCATTAGTGACCTTTCCTGTGTAACAGGCCCTTTACAACATGAGTCAGACCTCATTTTTGACTCATGTTACATTATTTCATGTCACTGAACACAGGGAACGCTATGTTCAGTGACATGGAATAATGTTGGAGAATTTGAGTGGACTGAGAGTGGCTCAGTCCAGTGGAAAATATAGAATAATGTGCGTGGACACCACCCAGTGTTTATGAGAGTGGACTGAGAGTGGCTCAGTCTTTAATGCGCAGTGGCTACCAAATATGAATGTAATGTTGCTGTGCAACTGTCACATCCAAACTTTCTGGTCTCACCACACCATCCATCACTCATCCTTCATGAATCATCATTAACAACACTGTGCACAGAGCCAAAATCAGGATCAGCGAGTCTGACTGCACTTGGAGTGAAAGAGCTGAAGCCGTCAAACAGTCAGGAGACTTTCAGAAGCTTAACAGATAAATCTTTGCAACACCTGATTTTGAAGCAGCAAATAAGAAAAAAGAAACAGGGATCATCTTTTTTGCTCCTCCTCCCCCACCTGAATATAAACCTGTGACCTGCTGAAAGGCTGGTGTTAGACGAGCCTTTTCTCAACACGACCTCAAGCCTCAGGCAACTCTCCAAAGTAAGTAAGATGACAGATTTTCATAATTTCTTCTCTGATACTCTCATCCTTCTCTGAAACAGATCCTGCTCATGAATGCTGGATCAATTTTTAACATTGGGTTTATTCTCTTTTTAAGCTGAGAAACCTTAAAGGTTAATGAGCTTAATGTTTGACTTCATTTTCCTCCCATGAGAAAAGAACATTTTCACAGAATGAGTCACATGATGAGCGGTAAAAGTATGCATCAAAGGTTTTGGTGGTTTTGGTTGGTGCAGGTGGAAACATGGTGCTCTTCAGGCATCAGTCAGACTCACTCATGTGCAGCTTTATTAAATATATATTAAAGAATAAGTGAAGGAAGCATGTTCAGGTTCTCATGTTTCTGGTACTGGAGTGCATTACACTCAGCTCTGTGTATACACCATAAACTCTACAACATAGAGTCTGGATGGAGTCAGAGTGAGCAATCCAGACAATGACTCTATCAGACAACAACGTCAGAGAGAGGAAGTGAAGCCACAGGGTCTGATGGTTAAGGTATGAGGAGGAACATTGTACTCTTGTTGGAGCATTTTGGATCAACAGAAGGCTTTTCAGGGAGTTTTTAAGACAGTACCTGTACCACTACTTGTAATAATTACAGCATGCTCTAACTGCTCAAATAGAATATTATGGTAGACATTATCGAACGCTGCACTGAGGTCTAGCAGGAAAAGCACAGAGATGAGTCCACTGTCAGAGGCCATAAGAAGATCATTTGTAACCTTCACTAAAGCAGTTTCTGTGCTGTGATGAGCTCTGAAACCTGACTGAAACTCTTCAAATAAACCATTCCTCTGCAGATGATCTGTTAGCTGTTTGACAACTACTCTTTCAAGGACGTTTGATATGAAAGGAAGGTTGGAGATTGGCCTATGATTAGCTAAGACTGCTGGGTCTAGAGATGCTTTTTGAGTAAAGGTTTAACTACAGCCAGCTTGAAGGCCTGTGGTACATAGCCGATCATTAGAGATAGGTTGATTATAATTAAGATCGAAGAATTAATTAATGGCAGGACTTCAGTTTCTTCTGTTTTGTAGGAATGGGGTCTAAAAGACACGTTGATGGTTTGGAGGAAGTAATTATTGAAGTTAACTCAGAAAGATCAATTGGAGAAAAAAAGACTGAATGAATATCAATGGTACTAAAAGTAGCTTCAGATAATGTTACTTCTGTGAGATGATTGTGAGTATTTTTTTCTCTAATGGTTAAGATTTTATTTGTAAAGAACTTCATGAAGTCATTACTAGTTAACGTTAAAGAGATGGTTGGATCAACAGAGCTCTGACTTTTTGTCAGCCTGGCTACAGTGCTGAAGAGAAACCTGGGGTTGTTCTTATTTTCTTCAATCAGTGACGAATAGTAAGATGTTCTGGCTTTATGGAGGGCTTTTTTTATTTTTATAAAGGAGCAAACATTTTTTCCAGGCTAAATGACTGGCTTTAGGCCACATTTTTGAGAATAATACCAGGGGTCAAGTACATCTGATTTAAGGCTCTATTTTTCACAGGAGCAGGTGGGGGTGTTGATCCATTTAAACTAACGTAATCATCCTGCTGTAACCAGGTTTCGGTAAGGCAGACTAAAGCAATTTGTTGATCAATTATTAACTCACATACTAACAGAGACTTGGAGGAGAGAGACCTAATATTTAATAATCCACATTTCACTTTTTAATCTCTGATGCTGTTGAGGATACTGTATTGTTCTATCTTTGTAATTTTTTTTATGTTTAAGTCATTTTTTTTTACTGGTTTTTAGTTTGTTTTTTGTCTGTTTTGGGAGCTGACATAGTCTCAGGAAGAGGGTCCTTTCAGGCTTTTGCTGATCTCACACTGACAGACTTCTAAATGGATGCAGAGATCTCCACCATGGACACCGTGGATAACATTGCCATGAAGATTGAAAAGTATGACAGCATCCAGAGTAATTCCTTTATATCTGTCAGATGCTTGTCAGATTCAGGGTTTTTATTTATTGATTGATTATATATCATTCAATCTGACTTTTTATTTATAAATTTTTATTATAATTTATTCACCGTCAACCTTGTTTTTTGGTGATGACTTAGAGCTGACATAATTCTGACTGAAACCTCCCTGCTTTCATTCACAGGATGAATTTAAAGGATGAGGCCAAAGGTCCGCAAGGAAAAGAGGAAAACAAACAACAGGGAGAGGGTGGTAATGATGGTGCAGTGAAGGTGGGGTTGGTCTTTGGTCATTCAATTTTAAATGACGCTACAAAGAGAAACCTCCGTGACTATATCAAGGCAAAAGAACTGAAAATCTGCCTCATAACAAACACGTGGGTACAAGAGGGAACAACTGATACTGCTTTTACATATATTTTGCCTAAAGACTTCTTATTTTGTAATCAGGTGAGGGGACAACGGGGGGGAGGGAACGCAATCGCATTTAACACTACGGATTTAACAGAAATTCCATGGACAATGGGTCCTCCAGATCCAGCCCCAGACTTTGAATATGTGGCTGCAAATCTGAAACATGACACATGGGATAACCCTATTGTATTCATCAATATGTTTCGTACACACAGTAATGAAATCGAGCCATTCCTGGAAAAGTTAGAGAACCTCTTGAATAAACTTTTCATTGAAAATAAAGCTGTTATTGTGACCGGAAATTTCAATATACCAACTAGCACACCCAATGTAAAAGAATGTAAGAAGTTTGAAGAGTTCTTACACAGAAACAACCTCAAGCAGTGTGTAAAAACGGCAACACATAACAAAAACATTCTAGATATGGTCATCATCAAAGAGGATGAAAACAATCCAGTCTGTATCTCTGATCCAATAGTGGACAAAGATAATCATGATAAGTTCAATCATATTCCAGTACTTTTCAACATATGGAGAAACCTGGCAACACAGGAGGAAAAGTAAGTTTCAAACCTGAGAAATAAAGAAACAAAAAAGAACAGTGAAAATGAGATGAAGGTTAGATAGGAGAATGGTTTAATGAGTTTACTCTGATGAACCAGTATATAACCGCGAAGCTGTATGATTAACACTGTCATACTACTGGGCTCAAATCTAACAGGGTCTTTATAGGTAATTATAAAGCACCTTAAGGCAGCTGTTGTTGTGACTTGGTGCTATATAAAAAAACTAAAACTGACAAAATAAAATGATTAGCTTGAGGAATGAGGTTGTTTTGAAGACATAATAATCAGTGAGATACTTCAGTAGGGAGAAGAACTTGGGGTCATACGATTGTTGGGTTTTTCTCTTTATGTATTATTGTATGGTCTAACTTAGAATATAAAGTGCCTTGAAGTGACTGTTGTTGTGATTTGGCAATGTACATATAAGATTGAATTGAATTTTTAACAGCAATAATCAGAAATGTGGAGGTTGTTTTGCAGACATACTAATCAGTGAGACACTTCAGCTGGGAGATAAGGAATAATGATTGTACATGCTGTGATTGTGTTTTAGGATCATTTTCAATTTAAAGTGATTCTGTAATGACGTATATTGTAACACTATAATGATCTAACACCTGGAATAAAGCAGAGTGATTGTGGTCTTTGTCTCCATGACCTGAATGTTGGTTGGTTCAACTGAAACCAGAGCAGACCTGAGCCTGGTCTCTCCACCTGTGGCAGCTCTGGTCCAGCTGGAAACTGCAGACAAGGACGAGTCAAAGAGTTCATGTAGAGCTGCTGAGAGCAGCAGATAACACTCTGACACATTTTTAACTCAGAGCGAGGAAATCAGATTATCTCAAGGTGGCGTTGCGAGGCTGATTAAGCTCCACCTTTAATGGTCCAGTCATCGAAGAGAAGCAGTGAGCACAGAGCTATCCCACTGAAGGTATGAAGTGCACATGCAAGAAAACAGTCCACCTTAAAAGTTGCTGGTGACTGCCTTTAAGCAGTACACTTTTGAGGTGGAACAGCATTGTGGTGATTTTTTCTGCTCTGCGCAAGATACTTTATTATGTCTTAAACAAAGTTGTCCTCCGCACGCTGAGATCAGACCAAATATGAAGGTACTTCTCATTTCTCACGCTTCAGTCAGTAAATAAGCTGAGAGATGAAGTAGCAGAAACTCGTTAATTTGGTGATTAATGGCACAGAGCAGGAAAATAAGGATTTGAACTGCACTGAATGTGTTTTGTGTTTGAGCGTGTGAGTAAACCTAGTATAAGCTGAACCGCGTTAAGTACTCACATCACTAATATCAGACAACTTTGCTGACATGTGGCCAACAGTAATGTTTTCAAGGATTCAAGGAGCATTATTTGTCATTCGCTTCACATGTTAACATGAGGTAGAACGAAATTATGTGCACGCGGTCCCGGAGTGGAAAGAAGCAAAATAATGAAGAAACAGAATTTTTTTTAATTAATAAATAAATAGTTGGGTGTTGTTGTTGTTTTTTTACAAACAGAAATGACAAGTAATAAAACAAAACAATAAATAATACTATAACTAGAGTGCAACAACCTGAGTACCAGTATGAAGTATGGGTTTAGAGTATGGGTATAAATATAGGTGTAAATAAATAACTTAGCAGCATAGGGCATGATGACCAACATTGATAAAGTGACAGTTTTAATGTTCTTTGTTATTCAAACATTTGTATCGGCCCATAAATAAGTGACATAAAAGTCAGTAGTTTACTTTAAAAAGTTCACTCTTTGGCCACCCCGCTTCAGCTGTCTTTTTTTTTTAATCCATTGGTTCGAGTAATCATTTCATCTCATCTCACAGGTCCCACTCAAGTGATAAATTCAAGAACTCAGCAGGTTATGTTATATTATGTTGGGGTATCTGGGTGTAGTGCCCCAGTAGTTTTGATTTGGTTTAGATTCTGTGGTTTAGTGTTTTCTATTTTCTAGTTCTGTATTTCGAGCTCCTATAGGTTTGTAGTTTCTCCTGTTTATACGTTGTTCACCTGTGTTAAGGTTCACATAATTGAGGAAGGAGAGTACAAACAACCAGGTCCAGAAGATCCTGGTCAAACAATTGATTTTAATGAATACACGCGTGGGAAGATGACTCTGTACGCAGACAGGAATTAATCTTCGACTTAATCAAAGCATACACAGATTTTTATAGCATCAGGGTTTGAATTAATGACGCCCCTTCATACGTCACAGACAGAATATATACACACGTCAAATCAAAACCACAATGACTTTTAACACAGTTTAAAAGAACGTTGTCTTCGTCTCGTCTGGAACACGAGCCCCACATCCTGCCAGACGCTGTTCCTCTTTCCAGAGACAAACATGACCAACTTCTCACCTATAAATGAGTCTACTAATGTGTGTGTGTGTATGTGTTGACCCTACATGCCCTCTCATCTCACCCGTTGCACTTCTGACCTTTTACCAGACCAGAGGCTCATCCTTATGTGTAATAACCTAACTGAAACTATATGTACTATGTTGAATAAATGTTTTAATCAAGAACCTCTACTAAGAGCTTAATAAAAGAATATAAAAGTATAACAGACAATTTGAATAACCTAGTAATTCAAATAGCCTCGTTTAACCTGCTCAGAATAACTTAGACTCTGCTTTCCCTTCTGCAAACTCTCTGCAACTTCCTGTCAGCCTGCAACTTATTCTTTCTAAAACACACACACTGTTTAAACCTCTGAATACAATATCAATGCTGCAGATTCTACTATTAATGCAATGGTAATGATGATGATTATTTAACAATAGCAGTAAAATAATTTCCCTGCTCCACACTCCCTCTCTCAACCTCTGGAACACCAGAGGTCGCAATACATTGTGTCCTCGCTCTGACCCTCTCTGGCTCAGCAAATCAGACAACCTCATGTCATCTAATTGGTCCAGTAATAAACACCAGCTCCCATTCGAGAACACTCCATGCGTAAGCTTAGGTTTTCTTGTTCCCTCTCTTGTGGTCCATCAGGCCTCGGACCTCCAGGATCCTCACCCCCTGCGGTCACCGAGATCTTCTGCAAAGGAAACAAAACACCTTTTCCTGCACCTCCCTAACTTATCATATTTGGGACTTCTGTAATCAAAAGTCTGATCCTAATTATGTTCTTATCTTATTGACTTGTATTTATATAAATATTCTTCAGCGTTACTCATCACTTTAAAACTCTTCAAGCGCCGCTTTCACGTCCGGTTCCTTGCTCTATTTTCCCTTATCTGATCATCAACTTCCTGTACACGAACTGTCGCTGCTCAACAAGAAAATCATTATAAGCGCCTATTCTACTAAAAGCTCCAAAAGAAAACAACCACTGTAATCAATTAAGTTTAAGCATATAAGACAAACAACTCCTGTGTGTTAACACTAACTTCATTTTAACCTCACATTTCCTATGTTATAACCTGTTTTTGGTATAGCCTTTTTATTTCATTTTGCTCATTTTAATGTAACAATACCTCCTAATTTTAGTTTATCAGACTTAACCAAAACATATGCTTTCCTTCCTCTTTGGTCCTTCTTTAAGTTCAGTTAAAAGCTAAATGAATTTGAGGCCTTTTGCCTGGAATCAATACTTTCATGTGTGTTTCTGGACTCTGTGTCTGTAAGCGCGTGCAATCCTTCAATAACTCATATCATCCTCACAGTAGATTGGCTAATCATAGCGCTAGCCAAAGGCTCGTGACCCTCAAGAGACGAATTGAGCCACAACTCCTTTAAAAGCACAAAATGCAATATGTATAAAAAATCATTTCTACGTATAAGCTCTCCCCTTTATCCTAAAAATAAATCTATGTAATATCTGTATGTGTAAGCCTACATTATAACCACTACTTCTAGAAATCAAAAAGAAATCAAACCTTTTCTACTCCTTCAACCCTCACTAATTTTCCCCAAAGCATATTTTTTGTCAACGTGTCCCACAATTTCCCTCTAAGATTTGTACACAGCTTTAAAACACTGGCATTGCATCTTCTAAACAGGATTCAGTTCACTTTAATCCTTTAACCTTAACATAAAAATAACAGTTTCAGTTTTACCATATCCAAATGATCAAAAAACCCAAAAGTCCTAAAATGATCCTAAATTATTAAACAATTAAATTAATAAACCCTAAACCCCCCTTTATTTTGACACATGAAATGTGTCAAAATACTATACAAAACTAAAAATACTCAGTTTTCCCCACTCATGATCCAATCTATGTCATAAAAATAAACTTAAAACAGAACAGTTATCAGTCATGTGTTTCTTCAATAATTGGTAACATGAGTTACATCAAAAAACATTTCCCCTTTAGCATTTGGCATTCCCCCAACAATACACTATAATCCCATAATCTAACCTCAGTCAATAAAACAGAAATTTTCTCTGGTAAAAGCAAATTGTTTGTCCACATTTATTCATCCACACCTTCATCCAGTCACACATTCACTCACATGCAGTCACCCCATATTTTTTGCTAATAGTGGAGCTTCCCGGCAAGTGATCAGATTCTCCACCCTCAGCAAAATTAGCTCATTTATTTTTTATTTTCCATAGGAAAATATTTCTTTATGCTTTTGGACTGGATTGACTCGCTACAATCCTTTTAGACAGGGACTTACGACCTGATCAGGTCCCCACAGGTAGCTTTCTCCTCAGCCAGTTGTAATCTGGAAAGCCCACCTTATATTTGCTCTCCCCGAGAATTTGTCAGCGCTGTTATTCACTGTTGCAGGCCTGCTTAGAACAAAAATGAGAAAAAATAGAGCTGATTATTAGCTCATGAAAACACAAAACAAAATCACCTGACAGGTTTTCTCTAAGTGCACTGTTACAAAAATAATGGGCCCCCTCTTAGACATGTCCATATTTCCTAAAACTCCCTCTATTAAAACAAAAACAACCCGAACCTAACTGACAGAATCAACCCATCACCACAACAACCTCAACAACCTTAAACACACAAAAGTTTTGCCACCACATAATTTCACCTCCTCAATACACCGAAAGTCTCATTAAAACCACACAATTCGCACACAACAATCACCCCCTTTATGCACTTTAACATACCTACATTCAACATAAAACATAACCACCTTACGACAACATATAATCACTAAACTATAAATTTCCTACCCAAATCTGCACTTCTCTTGTCTGCCATGCTTCCTCTCCTGAAAGCCTCAGTCACACACACACAGGAAACTCCTTCGTCACCACTCACTCCAGCTAATTTGCATACTGAGTCATATCTCAAGAAGTTGCCGTAACAAGAGAAACATATGTTTACATTACAAACTTATATTTTATTTTATTTCTTTCTACAGTGATCACTAGTGTTGATCACTCAGTACCAGAGCACTCCTAAGTCACTCTTTTAAAGCCACTCATACAAATAGCAAGCTGTTCTTCATTGCGTATGTTTGTGTTCTTAGCCAGGTTTAATCAATGTCTATGCATTAATCTCCACGAGCTTGTCCTGTCTTTGTAGGGTTAATGCATTTTCTGTTTGTGTGTGTTAATTTGCATATGTTGCTTTTGCAGTGTTTCAGACTCCTTCACAATTTTGCCTTTAAACAGTCAATTTTCTCCTTTCCAAATTTGCTAACCCAAATTCTGATTTCCCACCTTAAATAACAGCATTCCTTGTACTCAGCCAGAAGGTAGGGCTCCACTTGCCACTTTCCACCCCTGCCTTAGCCCCGTCTTCTTCACTTCATCTCACCAGTGAGTCTGAGCTCACAGGGACCGAGGCCCGAGTAATCGTGACTGTGCCTGCCTTAGGTTGTCCCAGGGTTTTGAGGTGGGATCTTACCCGTCATGGGCTATCCAGCCTTCCATACTCGCCTGATACGGGGACCAAGTGGGCACGGGTGCTATGAGGGGAGGGGACACACTGGCTCTGGAAATTAAAGGAGTTTAAGCTGCTTCCTTCATTGCATCTTATATTAAACTATCTCACTTCTGATTCTTTCCTAGAATAATTTCACATATGGCACTTTGTGTATGTGTGTTTTCTATTCATTAATGTAATTGTCAGTTATTTTCTCTCTTCATTTTACTTTTTTATCTGTTTGTTTGTGACGTTCTACTTTAGTTCTACTAAACCTTGATGTATAAAACAATACCGCCTCTTTCACGCACACACTCTTTTAAATATACTAAATTCTTTGCATTTGTCAGCATTCACATCACAGTCTTCAGCGTGCTCCGCAGAGCTCTTTCAGACTTCAGGAATCGTCTCACACACCGCCTTGCACTCACTCTACTATCAATCTTTCATAGTGTTATTATTATTTATTATTTTGTACACCTCACACCCAATCCCTCAAAGCCTGCTAACCACAGCATTCACCCTTAAACTGTGACAGGAGTTGAGGAATATACTCAAAACACGCTTTCCTAAGAACATTTTAGACATGCCTTTCATAATCAGAAAGAGCAAGTCAAAAACAAACAAACAAAAATTGAAACCTCCATTACTTCTCACCGCACACACAAGAAATTGAAAGAATAAACACACCAGCAACTATTGCTGGAGAGAAGCTACTACTGAGAGTAATATTTTAATCTTAAGTATATACAGTGCACTCAATATATTTATATATCTACATCCAAACTCAGTCAATTACTATACATCCACTACGGCAACTCAAAACTTTATTTATAGTCCTCTAATAAACATAAATGGCATTTTAAACACACACTCAACAATGTTTGCAGCAGTATTTGTAAAACCAATTGTGGCGTAAACAGTTCACTGCTTACTCATTTGCATTTTCACACTCACCCACGCTGTCTAAAAATAGCAGCAGGCAGTCAGTGCATTGCTGACTCGACACACAGCCTCCTCTCACACCAAACTCTCTTATTTTATGTTACAAAGACGTCTTATATTTACAACCACTGTCAGATCTGTCAGCTTTAGCGCCTAACCAATTTCGAAAAATTTAAGTTAACGGTCCAACCGAAAAAGTCCAACTTTTTTGTAATCAATTAACCAGTATCTGTCCAACAGTTTCTGGCCTCATCTCTAAAGTCCCTAACTCAATTTAAGAGTGTCCAACACCCAAGGTCCAACCTTTGCTGCCCAAAAAAGCGCAGATACCGTTCCAAACGGTAAAGTGGTCCAACCACTAGCTTATTCCAGGATGCCCTGTACCCCACAGTTAAGCCACACTGAACTAACCCTCTTCGCCGAGAGGTCAATGTCGCGCGTCCACGACAAGGAGGGAGCGTAAACTCCGGGCTATGCGCTTCTTACCAGTCCAACTGGCGTTCTTGAGTAATTTATACTACTTTGGAACAACAGTAAAACACCCAACCAAGTGTATGACTGAAGCAGGTCCAACCTTATAACCAAAAAATAACCAAATTCCCTAACATACTAAAATCATTGAGCAGTCCAACTGCTTTGCTTTCCGCGGTCCAACTGCATTAAATCCTTTTAGCGGTCCAACCGCAGTCAATCATTTCCCGCAGTCCAACTGCTTTTACGGTCCAACCGTATTCAATCATTTTCAGCAGTCCAACTGCTTTAAATCCTCAGTACTGTCATGAGATTCTCATCAAACTCAAAGCAGACATTTACCGGCAACTTTTACTGAATAGACATTTAATTTTATCATCCAATTCAGCACATTTCGGATAAAATCAACAGTCCTGTGCCTACCTCTTTTTAAAGGCGCCTGTCCCCTCAGTTTGGTTGCCGGGTCACGCCTGCCTGTCTGACCACAACGGACCACCGAATTTCACCGTCTACACCTCCAATTCTCTCCCTCCTCAACCACCGGACGAAGCCCCCAAATGTTAAGGTTCAAATATTGAGGAAGGAGAGTACAAACAACCAGGTCCAGAAGATCCTGGTCAAACAATTGATTTTAATGAATACACGCGTGGGAAGATGACTCTGTACGCAGACAGGGATTGATCCTCGACTTAATCAAAGCATACACAGATTTTTATAGCATCAGGGTTTGAATTAATGACGCCCCTTCATACGTCACAGACAGAATATATACACACGTCAAATCAAAACCACAATGACTTTTAACACAGTTTAAAAGAACGTTGTCAGAAGCTACGCTACAGGACGCACTCAATGACGTAGACTGGGACATGTTCAGAGCATGCGCAGTCGACATCAACGAGTTTACGGAAGTAGCAGTATGCTTCGTCAATATGCTAACGGAGGAGATTATCCCCACTGCGAGAGTCACCACATTCCCAAACCAGAAACCGTGGATGGACAGATCGATCCGCACTGCAGTAAACGCCAGGACCGCTTCCTACAACGCGGGTCTCGCCACTGGCGATATGAGCGCCTACAAAGCGGCCTCATACGGCGTGCGGCACGCGGTGAGAGATGCCAAACGCAGGTACCGGGAACGTGTGGAGTCCCGCTTCCACCAGGGCGACACACGGAGTATGTGGCACGGACTACGCACCATTACGGACTACAAAGCCAGGGACACTGCGCTGATCAACGCCGACTCTGCACTCACCAACGAGCTGAATCAGTTCTACGCCCGTTTCGAGGTTAGCCAGGCGGCTAATGCTATCTACCGCCTGACTACCGAGGACAGTGACGTCATCAGCGAGAGCCCGGTGACCAGCATCGCGGAGCATGACGTCCGAGCGGCACTGAGGAGAGTGAACACAAGGAAAGCGGCGAGGCCAGACGGCATCACCGGCCGTCTGCTGCGCTGCTGTGCTGACCAGCTAGCAGGTGTGTTCACTTACATCTTCAACGAGTCCCTGGCGAAGTCTGTGGTCCCCACATGCTTCAAAAGATCCACCATCATCCCTGTGCCCAAGAACAGCAAACCCTCATCCCTGAACGATTACCGGCCAGTTGCACTGACCTCGGTAGTAATGAAGGTGTTTGAGAGGCTGCTGAAGAACATCATCTCCTCCTCCATCCCAGACACCACAGATCTGCTGCAGTTCGCCTACAGATCCAACAGATCCACAGAGGATGCCATCGCCCACGTCCTACACACCACTCTCAGCCACGTGGACAAGAAACAGGGTAACTATGTGAGAATGCTGTTTGTTGATTACAGTTCAGCGTTTAACACAATAGTGCCCTGCAGACTGTTCACAAAGCTGAGGGATCTGGGACTTAACAGCCGTCTGTGTGAGTGGGTGTTGGACTTCCTCACTGGCAGAACTCAGGTGGTGAGGGTGGGCAGGTGCTTCTCCAACAGCATCACCATCAACACAGGAGCACCTCAGGGATGTGTCCTCTCGCCACTGCTCTACTCCCTCTACACTTCAGACTGTGTGGCCACCCATGGCTCCAACACCATTGTGAAGTTTGCTGACGACACAGTGGTGTTGGGTGCCATCTCCAACAACGATGAGGCGGCCTACATGGATGAAGTGAAGAATCTGGCATCGTGGTGCCAGGACAACCACCTCCAGCTGAACGTCAGCAAGACCAAGGAGCTGGTGGTGGACTTCAGAAGGGGTCAGCACAGAGACTACAAGCCCATCATCATCAATGGAACTCCAGTGGAGAGGGTGCAGTCCTTCAAGTATCTTGGTGTCCACATCTCCTCAGACCTGACATGGGCTGCCCACATTCAGGTCCAGACCAAAAAGGCTAGGCAGCACCTGTATCACCTACGACAACTGAGGAAGTTCAGGGTCTCTCCAAAGATCCTCAGGATTTTCTATACAGGCGCTGTGGAGAGCATCCTCACACAGAACATGACATCGTGGTTTGGGAACAGCTGTGTGAAGGACCAAAAAGCTCTCCAGAGAGTGATCCGTACAGCAGAACGCTGCTGCAGGATTGCTCTCCCCCCGCTTCAGGACACCTACACCAGGAGATGCCGGACTAGAGCAGCGCAGATACTGAAGGACCCGTCCCATCCTGTCAACAAACTGTTCCAACTTCTGCAATCTGGTAGAAGGTTCCGCATCTTCCGGACAAGGACAGAGAGACTCAAGAGGAGCTTCTATCCCCAAGCCATCCGTGCCCTAAACACACACACCCGCCCTCTCACATCATCTATAATTGACTGAGTCAGGACTCTTTCAGACACTAAACCAAGGAACAATGTACATTTCAATTCCTTTAATTTTAAATATGTTTATATTGTCTATCCTGTAAAATAGTCAGATGTCTATTCATATTAATGTACAGAATTCACCTGCTTGCTGCTACTACTGCACATTCACCCAGTGTATATACTATATGTCTGTATGTATATATATATATATATATATATATAATGTTCTTCCTCTACACCCCCCCCCCCAATTTTTGCACATGTCGAGGAGCGTGTCAGGCTACATTTCACTGTGTGTTATACTTGTATAACTATGCATGTGACAAATAAAGAACCTTGAACCTTGAACCTTGTCTTCGTCTCGTCTGGAACACGAGCCCCACATCCTGCCAGACGCTGTTCCTCTTTCCAGAGACAAACATGACCAACTTCTCACCTATAAATGAGTCTACTAATGTGTGTGTGTGTATGTGTTGACCCTACATGCCCTCTCATCTCACCCGTTGCACTTCTGACCTTTTACCAGACCAGAGGCTCATCCTTATGTGTAATAACCTAACTGAAACTATATGTACTATGTTGAATAAATGTTTTAATCAAGAACCTCTACTAAGAGCTTAATAAAAGAATATAAAAGTATAACAGACAATTTGAATAACCTAGTAATTCAAATAGCCTCGTTTAACCTGCTCAGAATAACTTAGACTCTGCTTTCACTTCTGCTTTCCCTTCTGCAAACTCTCTGCAACTTCCTGTCAGCCTGCAACTTATTCTTTCTAAAACACACACACTGTTTAAACCTCTGAATACAATATCAATGCTGCAGATTCTATCATTAATGCAATGGTAATGATGATGATTATTTAACAATAGCAGTAAAAATATTTCCCTGCTCCACACCTGCAAAAATACAATGACCACCATCTTACAATCCATCTCACAATCCATCTTACAATCCAGTCCAACATAGTGGTGAAATACGGTAACAACAGGGAGGGATGTTAGGGAGTTTTTATTGTTTTATTTGCTTATGCTTCAAAAGTTGTTATACATATTTCACCAGACAGTTTTCTGTAGAAACAGGAAGCTGACCCTGTGACACTGGGATTTACCGCAAGAGACCAGTACAGAAATACATATCCGCAGAAGTTGACTTGCATTATATTATTCTTAGAAATTGACCTGCAACACACATACTCTGTGACACACACACACACAGCTTGCATGCAGACAGACATCAGGACCTGCGTAACAGGAAATGTGATTATATTTGCATATTGACACATATTGATAAAAATAAACGAATACTGCAGTTCGGTGTGATTTGCTCTGAGCTTTTCACCCGTGCCGCACGTTGCCAATCTTAAGTGTCTCAGTGTTGTTTACTCACCTGACTGTTTGTTAACTGTAAATCTCTGGCACCCTGACACAAAAGCAACATTTTGTGCCTCAAAAATCCCTTCAAACTCACGGGGATCCATATTTTGTGCCCATAAGTGACTGTTGATCTCCACAAGTGGAGTTGTAGAGTAGCATGCCAATTTTCTGTTCTCACAAATAGGTCTAAACATGGCTACACACAGTACAGGTCAGTCTGGGAACATTCCTGGAATGCACTGTTGTGTTGTTATCTTAGTGCTCTCCCAGAGTATACTACCAAACCAGTTTACTTATACTGACAAATCCAAGCCAACATATATGTGAGTAAGGGCAATCAGTCTTTTGCAGATTGTTGAGAAATCAGTTTTACCCCGGTTCTTTTTATTCCTCGAGCATCCAGAGATGGCACCGGAACTCAGTATTCACAAAACCTTTATTCATCTTTACTCATCTTTATTCATCTTCATTTAAGCATGCACTTCTAGAAGGGAAGACGAGGCCGATGTGCCCCTCTCCAAAATCTTCACCCCTTTGTTCGTTACAGCCAGCTTTATAGAGGCATCCCCATCATAAACCCCGCCCCCCCACGGTGTGCTGCAAACTCTGTCTGTGTCTATGTGCACGAGCACATGAATGCCTACATGTGCACGTTCCCGCGTGTCTATGTGAGTGCTCGTGTGTGACTGTGTACGCATACCTGTGTGTATGTGTGAGTGCACATGAGTGTGCGTGACAGTTAAAACACTGTGGGTGTAGGTAACTCCCTAGAGGTCATAAAACCCATCTCCCTTCCAGACCACAGTTATCCAGTTACAAATGTTGAGACCTTTCACAGTTCAACTGGGGGAGGGGTCTCCTACAATCTACTCCTAACTTCACGACACAGTCAGCCTTTATTACATTTAGGGCAGTGTCAGTGTCTCTACAATAATTCTACATTCTATGTTAACACATTTCTAAACTCTAAATCAGCTAAATATTCTACAGCTGCCACATTTAGTTTAAGATCTACATTCTGATATTCTGATGAGAGAGAGGTTGAGTCTCCATGAACAGCTTTACTGCTGCTGTTTGACATCTTCGATCCAGCTTAGATTATTCCCACTGATGATGAAATGTACTAGCTTAAAAAAAGTCAGAATGTGGAGTATAAGATGCCATATTTAAATCCAGTAACTTGAAAAAATGCTGAAAAAATGATTTATTGTAAATCTGTGCCTCTTTCTTGGACCAACAGGGGGGCCGTGATCCACACTTTGGGAATCACTGCTATAGTGACTCAATGATCTATTTTTTTTTCTGGGGTAGCATGTAGATTACTTTATATTCCTGTAAGAGTATATTTGTTTTATTTGTTTATTATTAACAAATTTTCAACATGTATTATTACTGAGTGACGGCTTTGCTAAATCCAGCTGTGAGCTTTTTGACTGTTTCTGGGGACACTGAGCAGCAGCACAGATCTATACTGTGACAGTATAATGGATGGTATGTGTGTTTATTTATTTAATCACTTAGTCTCAGCTCAGCCTTTTTTTGCATATAAATATCTTCCAGTCATACAATATGCCAGCATGATTTCAAGATAGTAAGTTTAGACTGATCGAAGCAGGAACTGAGTAAAAATGTGACCTGAGTGTGAGGTATGTCTGAAAGAGACTGACTAACCCACAATAAATAAATAATCAAGTAACTAAAAATTATTTTTACTCAGGCCATGGTGTAATAATGATCACTAAACCTTTGAAAATAGTCCCTTTAACCTTCCTAACATTAAAGATAATATTTTAATAATACCGCAACATATTTACTTTTACAAATAGAGACAATATGAACCAGAAAAACCTGTGTGGGCCTGTCACTGTGAAAAATTTGAAGCCTCCAGTTTTTGTTTTTTTGTTTTTGTCTGAACCAGGAAGTGTTTTGAATGCAGGGCAGAGCTCTGACTCTGCAACCAAAGGGTAAGATTGAGGGTAAAAACCTGTTTCAGTGTAGCGTACAGGTGTTCAGCAGTACTGGGAACAGTGGGTGTGTTAGTGGAGGCGCTTAATGAAATGATCCCAGGAAGCAGGTTGTGAGATTATTATACTATCCTATGCCACCTTATACTTCTGATCAAAGAATTGTCGAATCATTATACAGCTATAGGCCACATTATGTCTTGGATTAAAGATGTGAAATCATTACTGTTTTATGATGCACTATACTGCTGATTTATAAGAAATACTGTTTGTGAAGAATCTTGGCCTTCCTTTTCTGAGTACAAAGAGAACAGAACATACCGTAGAGCTTTTCTGCCCTATCTCATCAGGAGGAGATAAAACAGGAAGCCAAGGTCGTCACGTAGGCGCCGTAAGAGAGAAAGAATGTGAATGCTTAGTGTGGAGGAGGGCTGAAGCTATAAGACTGTGAGAAACAGTCAGACACTTTGACATTTTGCAGGAAACCCCGCCTTGCTCATCTCCTGTCAGGACGTTTAAGCTCAAAGTGTGTAAGGAATTATGAGAAGTGTATGGAATAAAGAGATTGTTGATTGAGCATTTATATACTGAGTGTTTATACACCCACACACCATCAGGCTGTTTAACTCCTCTCTGGAGGGGAGAGGGAGGGGAAACAGGAGGACAAAGGAGGGGGGAACAACTAAGCTGTAGTGCCTCTTCACTGTGCAAGGCTTTTTGTTAATAACCAACGGTGCAACAGACTCACAATACTTGAAATGTGCAATTCCCTTGTATTCTTATTCCTATTTATTCTATTTATCCCTTTTGTATACTCTGTATTTATATATGTGTATATATGCTATTCTGCTCACATTCTGCAACTTCTGTCGGTGCTGTGCTATTGGAAACTGAATTTCCCAGAGGAATCCACCCGAGGGATAAATAAAGTTCTATCTTATCTTATCTCTCTTGTTGTTCTTCCTTCAGCCCAAACAACAAAGATTTGGGATATTTAACAAGGTGTAGCAGGCCTCCTATTTTCATTACAGATAACTCGGTTCAAACTTTAAATGTTAGAATAGAATAGAATACTTTTATTTGTCAATTTCTTCAAATGTACTTGCCATACAAAGGAATTGAAATTACGTTTCACACTGTCCCATGCGTAGGCATTGACAACAATAAGGTGCAGATGCACAACAAAAACAAAAACAGCCCTAACAATAAGGTAATATAATAATATAAATAGTGCTAAAAGAATACTAAAAATATATATATAGCAGCAGGTGTGTGCATATTTTTAGTAAATGTTGTTTGACAACATCTCACAGCTGTGTTTCAACATGTTTTTTGACAGCATTTCCTTTATAACCTTTTAACCTTTATAACAGGATTAAATATGCTGGGATCAGTGAAGTAGAAAAAGTTCACAGTGTGACATTGATGAGTGTTTCTAACTCAAACTGTGAACTTCTGCTGATTAAAACACTTTAATGTTGTATTGAGTGACTGTAATAATAAAAACAGGTGCAGCAGGAAGAAAACGCGATGGAAAACAAAGCGGTAACTGACTTGAGAATCCAAACGTGGCTCTCAGTGCTGCGTTACTATTTGTGAATCCAGCTGAATTTAAAGCGAGTTCAGTCTCACCTGTAGAGGCAAACAGGAGGCAGGGAGTGAAATCCAGCAAACAGACACACATGTCCCAGCAGGCATTTCATCCACTTCTGCTCACCAAAACTGAACAAAACTATTCTGAATTTCCAGATGATGAACAGAATAATCTCTGTGTCTTCTGATGATGGATGTGTTAAAGTTCTTTATTATGAAATCTGGGACTAATCAAAAAACATGCCAAGGGTTGATGGTGCACCAAAACATAAATACAAATAAGTGCCTCTAATTATTTTATTTTTTTATTTTATTTTCCACACGTGCCCCGACTGCAGTGAGAAGTATTTGTTACTTCCGCCGCGGGGGTTGTGTTTTTAGTAGCGTTTGACACATGTGCATTTAAACATGCTACTCCCTTGAAATTAAAGATAACACACAGATAAGGAAGACAGGAAAAACTGTTTGTTACTCTTTATTTCCAAACGTTATAGTTAACACACACAGACCCTGTTCGTTTCTGCTGTTTCCTAAGCACAGAATGTTTTTCATACCTTTTCTGCAAGAGTGGTTTTTTATGAGTATGTGGGTTGTGTTAGTAATGAGGGTGTTTACAGAGTTAGACTGACTCTAATGAGTCTTATTTTCTCTAAGTCCCAAATGTTGACATTTTGCAGTGTTTTCATGAGAAACAGGGAACATGAGAGCTCGTTGTAGCTGTTGCAGGCCTTCAGATGGGCCTGTTTTATACAGAAAAACACGAGCAGGAGACACAAGTTGTGCTCAGTCTGCAAACTCTTCCTCATCTATTTATTAAACAGAATTTCACCATCTTTTTTTGTCCATGTACACACTGTCATCTTGTCGTCACATAAAAACACGACGTTAACTCAGGTTAAGATCTTTAAACCCACCTGGTTACCTTGTTTGTTTAGGTATAAACAAACAATCTGCAGCTGAGCAGATTCACTAACACTGATTAACCTGCTTATTATTCACTTTGTAAACTCTCTTTATCTCTGAACACATACAACAATACACAACGTCTGACAGTGACAAACAAACATATTCCACCGTCTCCCAAAAGAAATATATACCAGGCTGTATGTACAGTATAGAAACAAAATGAGTGAGGACTAGATCATGTAGAAATCCTGTTTCAACATGATGTATGTGATCATACATTTATAGGTGTCACACACTGCTTCCCAAAAAATTAAATCATCAAATTAATAAATGAAAACATAATGATAGAAATAATTCTGGAAATAAAAAATAAGTTTTGGTGAAAGTGGATTGTAGCAGTCATTTGGGACTGGCTGCTCTATGAAGACGTGACTACATCCAGCTTTGATTTAAATGATTGCTTTTTAACAGCTAAACAATCTTGGAAAAGGAAACACTTTATTTCATTCATTTATTTTTTTTTATCTTTTTAATAATGTTTCTAAAGAAACACTAAAGACATTATTAAATAAATTCAGGTGTTAGACATCTACAACCCACTGAGCAAAGTGACCTCGGAGTGACTTTTATCTGCCATTTCTGTAACAGCAGATGAGGTCTTTCAAGTTGTGGACCTAGTTTGGAGATATAGATGTTCAGAATTGGTCATGGACTGATGGGCCCAGTATAGACATGATCTGCATGTCTATCCCATGTCCAATGTTTAGTGGGTAGGTGACTTAAGTTTCACCTGTCGGGTCATCTGAGGTCTGGATCAAATCTTCTTCTCCTGTGTTTTGGGTATTGTGAAGGTCATAAAAAAAGCAAGAGCTAGCGTAACAAGTATAACACTAACTGTTAAACAAAAGTCCAGTCCAGAGGATACATCCTCGTTCCCTTTGCCTTTCCTGTCTCCTCCTGTCTGACCTGCAGGTGAGAAACAGGTGTGAGGTGTCAGCTGTCAGGTAGGTGATGAGCGAAGAACAGAAAATAATTAATTTCCTCTTCTAAATTACTCACCTGGAGGAACAACTCTCAGGTAGATGGTGCTGATATGCTCAAAAGTGCTTTTCCTGCCATTTATTCCTCTCTGGACCACGTAACACTGAAATGTTCCAGTGTCATCACTCGTCACATCCTTCAGAGTCAAAGACACGTCTCCGTCCTTCATCTGTCTGTCCTGCAGATCCACCCGGTTCACAAACAATGGAAGCTGGTTGAATGAAATAAACTGCTCACCCTGGTACATGAGAACATGTCCTTCCTGCAGGTCAAGTCTGAACCACTCCACAGCTCTGATGGGCATGCTGATGTTTGGAGTTTGACATGGCAGAGACACGTTCTGTCCAGACTCAGCTTTGATGATTTTCCCATCTGAAACAGGGGAGAACCTTATTAGTTCAAAGACAGAGAGCCCGCAGAGCTCAGCTGAACTAAAAAGTCTTTTTAATCTGAGATATGGTGTGAGATAGAAGTATCTGACACACCGTGAGTTCCTGCAGTATGTAAATACATTCAATTAAATCAGAGGGAACATCTATAATAAATAGTTAATACTGAGTATTCTAACAATTACCCACAAAAATGTTTACTTTAAGTTTTCATCTCAGATAAGTGTGTGTTAGCTTTGGCAAGCACGCATACATCATTGATTAGTTTATGTGTAGATTTGCCAAAGTGTTGAAATATATACCTTATTTTAAATAAAACAGTTTTAAAGCCTTATTTCAGACTCACTGTTGCAGTAAGATCAGAAGGACCTGTTTTATTATTTTTACGAACAAACAGGATATGTTGACAAACCAGACTTACAACAACAACACAGATCGGAAACAGTCATTACACATTCAACAGCTGTACACAGACTTCCCCATTGTACGGATTCCCTTCATTTATTTGAGAGACTGTCAGTCCAGAACATGGCTGTCACCAAAACACAGCCCCCAGAGCCTAAAGAGAAAGCCTATTTAGTAACTGGCTATTGTAGAATGTTTAGCTTATTTTAGAGTTTAGAAATGTGTTAACATAGAATGTAGAACTATTGTAGAGACACTGACACTGCCCTCAATGTAATAAAGGCCTGACTCTGTCGTGAACTTAGGAGTAGATTGTAGGAGACCCCTCCCCCACTTGAACTGTGAAAGTAAAACAGAGAGGAGTTAATGCTGAGTGGAAATTCCCCAGAGAATGTTTGGGTGGGGGTCTCAACATTTGTAACTGGATAACTGTGGTCTGGAAGGGAGATGGGTTTTATGACCTCTAGGGAGTCACCTACACCCACAGTGTTTTAACTGTCACGCACACACATCCACACGCACACTCACTCATGTGCACTCACACATACACACAGGTATGCGTACACAGTCACACACGAGCGCTCACATAGACACGAGGGAACGCGCACATGTAGGCATTCATGTGCTCGTGCACATAGACACAGACAGAGTTGGCAGCACACTGTGGGAGGTTTTATGATGGGGACGCCTCTATAAAGCTGGCTGTAACGTACAAAGGGGTGAAGATTTTGCAGAGGGGCACCGGCCTGGCAAGTCTTCCCTTCTAGAAGATGCATGCTTAAATGAGGATAAATGAAGATGAGTAAAGATGAATAAAGGCTTTGTGAAAATGACTACTGAGTCCGGTGCCATCTCTGGATGCTCGAGGAATAAAAAGAACCGGGGTAAAACTGATTTCGCAACACTATCAGCGTGGCAGATAACACAGTTGGGGTCACTATACTGAATACTTGGTATGAAATGAATTTTCTTACTCTATAGTGTTTGAAAGCAGAGTTTTTTAGTTAATATTTCTTAATATTCTGTTTTAATTTTTTTATTTTTCAGTGTTGCAATTTGTAGACAGTCCCTTAAAACTTAGGCTCATGTATGTCTGAGATCAACTCCTTTGAATGAAAATGAGGTTGTATATTTTTTAATAACATGAAACGATGGTGTTATTGGAGCTCTGATGAAATTTCTGATAGAAGTTCAAAAATGGTGAATTTCAAGTTAACCTTAAAAAGGGAAGCGATGCAACTCTAATTGAGAAAAACAAGAACTTGATTTCAACATGTGTTTTGATAGCATTTTCCAGACCTCTCATTCATAAACCTTTGACATAAACGCCATAACCATATTAATGCGGCAAATCTCCGTTAGCGAGTTAACGTGAATCGCCCTGTGCATGGTCCTGCACAGTGCTAACGAGTTAAGGAGCTAATGCGTACAACATTTACTAAAATATTTGTTACTTTGTATATTTAAAACACAATTTTAAATGTAATCTAAATATTACAGGAAACTAAATATTTAGCTAACATGCAAATTTATATTACCGGTCAATGGAAATACCAAAATAAAAGCTTTACGAAAACCTCCAGTGCTAAAGTGTGCAGTAGTGGTCCGGTTCTTCTTACCGCCATAAGCTGCTTCACTTCTTGCCTACCAGCACAAACACGATTTAGCTGAAAACACCAAAAGAGCCATCCAAAGGTTCAGCAGTAGTGCACCCTCAGCAGCTGCAGTCTCCACCTCACAATCACCGCAGCACATGTCCAGCTAAATCTCTGGAGTTTAAATGAACCCATTTTCTCAACCATATCTAAGGCTTAACAAAATCAGAACTTTCACTGACTCTACTTTCTGGAGCAGGGGCTCAGATCTTTAAAAACTCCTCAGTAGCATCTGATCGTGTCATGTACTCATAGACAGCAAGAATCCAAACATGGCTCTTCGTTGTGTGTTTCTATTTGTGAATCCTCTTGAATTTAAAGCAAGTTCAGTCTCACCTGTAGAGGAAAACAGGAGGCAGACAGACAGTAAAATCTGGCAGAGAGACGAGCTTTTCCCAGCCGGCATTTCATCCACTTCTGCTCATTCAAAGCTAAATAAAACTATTCTAAATGATTAAGCTTTCCCCCCCCAGGAAGAACAGAATAACTCTGTTTTAAACCTGACTAGGTTAAACACTGGTCAGTGTCATATCAGCTCTGCATGCTTATGTTCAGCCTCTCTCTCTGACTGTCGCATGAGGAAAGAGGAGTTGATGTTGATTATGAAATCTGGGACTATTTAAAAAACAATGCCAAAGATAATGACGTTCGTATATAAAAATAACAGGGAGTGCCTGTGGGAGAGCAGACTGACTTGTTTTCTTTTATTAGTTATTTGAGGTGTGTGAGGTGTGAATCAATTATTAAATTACAAATAGAGTATATTTGTAATTATATATGTTTAAAGTATATGTTTAACTATTTAAACATATACTTTATGTATCTGCACAAAACAGATGACAACGATTACAGAATTTTTATGTTTGATTCTACTTTATTTTTCATTTGGGGTGCTGAAATTGTGTTCAAAATTTTTTCAAAACATTTAACCCTTGTATGGTGTTCGGGTCTGTGAGACCCGTTTTCAGTTTTTTTCAAAAGAAAAATTAAACAATTATTTTTTCAACCTGAAATTCATTGGCTTTGGCTTATTTTCTGTGAAGAACATAAATCCGAACTAATTTTCAATGACCTCATACTGTACCTCCCCCCACGCATTTACATTACATACAAGGTGTTCGGGTCCACTGGACCCAGCTGGGTCTAATAAAAGTGTTGAAAGTGTAGGTCCTGTGTTCCCACACTCTGTCTTCCTCCTTCCTGGTGCTGCTGATAGTGTTTTCTTCCCGTCCTGCTCTCGCACAAAGTTGCAACATTGTTGAAAATTCAACTATCTACACCGTCTGCTCTGACATTCCCGCACATTTTACCCTCTTTCTTGAGGGATCCAAATTTTATTTTCTCATACCCTGTCCCTCCTGCAAATTAGGGGCATAATACTATAAATAAGACTTTGCCAGTGTGGTTCTTTATCACAACTGATCAAGATGGCAAAAGATTATCTGCTGCGAGGGCCATCCAATTGATTTTGGAAGAGAGAGGGGCTTCGGATGATGATGTTGACAAAGAGGTTTCAGAATATTTCACATTTCTGAAAATTCAGAGTCTGACAGTGACTTTGAAGAAGAGGATGAGGTTGAGCACCATTTAGTAACAAAACGAAGACGAGTACCCTATCTGCTGCCAGCTCCAGGACCAGAACAAGCCCACCAGACAGCAAGTGAAGAAATATGGATGTCAATAACTGGTGAAATTGAATGGTCTTCTTGCCCAAGAAACCAGCCACCCTGCAGAGCTGCTACTGTGATAAGCCAGGGCCAACACGGCTGACAGTTACTCATGTGCAGGACATCAAGTCTTCATTTGAGCTTTTCATCCCAGATTCCATCCAGAACATTATTCTGGATTGCAGTAATCTAGAAGGAAGGTGTGTTTTTGGAGAGAGGTGGAAGGAGATGGACCAAATTCATCTAAGAACCCCAAAGGCCTACTTTGGGGTTTTTATCCTTGCAGGAGTTTTCAGGTCCAAAGGGGAATCCACAGAATCCCTGTGGGATGCAGAAACCGGCACGAACCTTTCCGTGCATCAGTGTGTCCGGAAAACTTCCACAAAATTTCCAGGATTATCCGTTTTGATAACAGAGACGACAGACCAGCTCGACGGCAGAGAGACAAGCTAGCTGCCATCAGGACAGTGTGGGATAAGTGTGTGCACCACCTCCCCCTGTTTTACAACTCTGGGCCTAATGTCACCATTGATGAGCAGCTGATCCCATTTAGTTGTGAAACATATTGCTTCACGTGTAAATGTGTTGTGTCTTTCCACTCACTTCGCTTGATTATAACTGATTTATTTTTTTTATAACATTTTATAAAAAAAAAACAAAAAAAACAAGAATCACATTAATTCATAAATGTGATCTAACAAAGGTAAAGGGAAAAAATTAACCATGTTTGCTGTTCATATGGCTTGTAATTGGGATGAAGTAAACATCTGTTGAGTAATTTAACATAAAACTGTTTGATAGTGTTAATTTGGAAAGCCAAAACTCTAGCGGGTCCACCAGACCCATGAACACTGGCTGAGTAACAAAAATATAAATACCACACAAGGGTTAATTACTCTAATTAATTTACTGGTGATAAAAATGTGTCACTAGTCAGATCGACGGTCTGTAACCCGCCTGCTCTGTAGTATAAAGTGACATTTCACTGAGCCTCCTGCTGCTCTGCTCAGGCAGTGTCGTCTCCTAAATGGAGTAATTCCAGCAGTGATGAAGCATGATTATTTCCTGATGTGTGCCAAATGTCCAAATGTGGGAATTAAGTTCAAGTCATTCTGTCATGGTGGATTTGAACAGGTGATTAAATGTAGCAGTGAGCTTTTTCCATGCACTGATCTAACTTTTGATTATGAAAGTGTGAGAACAACTTAGAAATTAAAATCCCATGTGTTATTTGTCTGAGGATGCTACATCACATTGCAGCTAATAAAAAAAATCTTTGAAATCTTTTATGCTGGAGGGCATCAATTGACCATAAACAACAGTGTAGCCCTCTTATAAATACAAATAAACTCAAATCCAGTTTAAAGCATTCCTAAACTGTTAGTGGAACCTAATCACATGCATGGTTGTGTGTGTGTGTACATAGTGTATATATATAAAGATAGATAGATAGATAGATAGATAGATAGATAGATAGATAGATAGATAGATAGATACATAGATAGATAGATAGATAGATAGATAGATAGATACATAGATACATAGATAGATAGTAATGCTGACGTTAACGCCTCAAATCTCCGTTAGTGAGTTATCGCGGATGGCCCCGTGTGTGGGGCTGTGCAGCCCCGCGATAACTCACTAATGGATATTTGAGGCGTTAATGCAGTTATGGTGTTAATGTCATTTTAACCAGATTAACGCTGACAGCACTTAGCTAGTTATCACGGATCGTCCTCAAAGCATTAACGCAGTTAGCTCGTTAACGCGTTAGCGCCATCCAGCACCACGCACAGGGTGACCCGGATTAACTCGCTTTGTACTGCTACTTTGTACTCTACTGCTTTGTACTGCTAAGAAGCCACTGTAGTGTGGTGTGAGCCACTCTGACAGCTTCCTTTCCAGGAAGGGGAGTTCCCTCCCCTTGAAAAAGGATCTTAAAATCATCATGAAAACGTCTTTGGACTGAGCCTGATCAGAACACAATGCAGATGGAGAAGGACTATCAAAATAAGGCAGAAAACATGACAAATACAGAAACAGAGACCCAGGGTGCGTTCTAAAAGTATCTTTTCCTAACCTAATACACTTTAGTGCAACCAGTTCACTTCAGTAAAAGCAGCAGTGGGAATTACTGGCACAAAAATGCTAACCAAGTGTTTCTCTTTATAAACAGCCAGCCATTGTACAAATAAAATGTTCATGCTGTCTTCCAAACAGTTTCACTAACACTGGATGGACAGGAAGTGTTCGCGATGTCTTCTCCGGCGCTGATAATTGGCGCCTGTCTTGTGTCGGTGACGTAAAAGACAGATTTAATGCGACATGATCGTTCAAACAGCAGTCGCTTTCTAAAACATTGGATATGTATCGGATTCAGTACCACATACGAAAGTGACCCAGATCGGATTTGAAAATATCGGATATCGGATACCATGATGGGTCGCATTGAGCCAGAAGAGTCGGATTTGATGCGCTTTCACCTGCAGTGTGAATGTAACCTCAGAGTACTAATCAGGTGGAACCAGATACGGCACACATGATCATTTTTCACGACACACCTATGTGCTGCAGCACAGTGGTTGGGAAACATTGGTATAGATGACGTTGAATTGATACATTTACATAATGCAGATTATCTTCCTGTGCATACATCTCAATACTAAATGATATATCTGATAAATGATATAATCAAAATACTTAAAATGAATAAACATTGCAGTTCCACTAACATACAGCACACAGCGATGCACAAAAAACATATGCATAATAAATCCAAAATAATAAAACTGTACTTTACATTTTACTGCTGCACTTGAAATGTTTTATAAATGTGTATATGTGACATGCAGCATGCATACATTTACATAATGATCAGCTTTTTTTAATG
The DNA here is from genome assembly GCF_900408965.1 of Simochromis diagramma. Classification (NCBI taxonomy): domain Eukaryota; kingdom Metazoa; phylum Chordata; class Actinopteri; order Cichliformes; family Cichlidae; genus Simochromis; species Simochromis diagramma. Next base: position 453,151 of record NW_024387321.1, on the reverse strand, counting down.
ACTCGTAAAATGGAGACAATGGTGCATTACAATGAAGCTCATGCATGAGTTCAGTAAGATAGATCTGTATTAACTCATCTGCCTGCATCACTTCCAAATTCATAAACTAATTTCATCAGTCTGATTCTATGATTTTCTTGCTTTCTGAGACTCGTTAGGCCTCATCTCAGTGCTCTTCTGTCTTTTTGCCTTTCAAAGTCTCATTCATGTGACCCACCTTCTCTCTATTTCCACCCACCCCATAAGGCTCCAGGGATTTATTAGGAGAGTGCATAATAATAACTAATGTAAGCAGAAAATAACACCAGAAAACATTTAAATAGAAAACCAGGTAAACAGAACATTTTCTTAAAAATAACTAAGTAACTGTAACAGGACACACTGCATATTTTTATATTATCAATACTTAATTGAACCTTGAATAGATTTAGTCTCTTTATGCCACAAAGAGAAAACCTACAATTACAAATGAACTAATAAGTCACAAAGTAATAAAACTGTTGTTTTCTTGGACTCTTTAGAGCAGACAAGACTGAGGACTGTTCACTGCGTGGAGATCACTTTCAACTAAAAGGTTGCACATAGAAATTTAGATGGTAACAGATGGCTGACCTTTGGGGTTATTAAAAACCCAAAAGATAGAAAAAAAAAAGCTTTTAAGAGGTAAAAAAAGAGCCTGAAAAAATGTTTGCCTCTAAAACTCAGATGGACCTGAGGCTGTTTCTATCAGACTGAATTCAACACCTTAAATATGATCTGTTGGCCCGCTGTGTGAGCAAATTTATGATTTTCAGCTGTGTGGGTTTTCAGATTCGGAGATTGATTCAAAGTCGAAAGCCCTAAATTTCCACACTGCAATTTATCACCTCTGAATAATCTAAGAGTCATTTTGATCTGAAAATCTTCTTCAGATCTGGGGTGTAGTTTGTGGCTCCACAGCAGGGTGAGAGTTGGAGCAGTGCCTTCCATATTTCAGTGGAATGCTGGGACCTGACGTGGGAGCGGTGTGCTGTAAGATGTAGGATTCTCAATTTTTGCTTTTGTTACTTACAGTTTATAGTTGAAAAAGATGCTTTGAACAATTTTGAAGAATTGTCCTTACAGGTGACGCTCAAAAAAATAGAATATCAAAAGGTGAAACTAATATATGATATAGACTCATTATTTGCAAAGCCAGATATTTAAAGCCTTTATTTGTTATAATTTTGATGACTATGGCTTACAACTTATGAAAAGCTGTAAGCCAGTAAGAGCAGATTTTGCATGTCATTTGGAAACCAAAGTGCAGAGTCTGCAGGAAGAATGGAGAGGCACACAAGATGCTTGAAGTCCAGTGTGAAGTTTCCACAGTCTGTGTTGAGTCATCTGCTGGTGTTGGTCTACTGTGCTTTATTAAACCTAGCTCCAAGAATAATTTTCACCGACAGTTCTGAGATAAGCTGCATGTTATTCTTGGATGCGCTTGTAGGACCGGCTTTAAAATCGCATGACAAAAATATCATACACATTAAAAAAAACTGCATCACCAACGTAGCCTGGAAAACATTTGCTAGTTAGATGAAGTCAGCTATCTCATCGTAGCATATTTATATGCATATTTATAATTATACGGTTCTTGGAGTGAGTGCATACACTCATGAAGTTTAGTAACTTCCGGTCACTGCAACAAGCCCAGGTACAGTTTACCGACGGATGGGTGCAGGACCTTGAAATGCACCGTGTAGAAAGTAAAGACCATCGTACATATCATAAGTTTACCAGTCTCACAAATCGTCTTCATAAATACACATTCGTTAACCGTTTATTAATAGGACCTTTGAGCTCAAGGGTAATTAATTAGTAGTGGAAATAATTTCTGGTAGCATCACAGAAATGTAGCAGTGACAATAATATTGTATCCTGTAATCGTACTGGGCAATTAGTGATACAAAACAACTGTTTTACCCTGTGAATAAAAGTATATGTTTTTGTCAATGTACCATAATAACAGAAGCGAAACGCAATATTGTGTCAGGACAATTCACTATTTATGCACAATAAACAAAGGAGCATAGCGCGACATTTTCTGTTCAGCGCCAGACTTGCTTGTAACCTATATCACCAATTATGTTATGAAAATGACGTATTAACTACAACAGCAGACTGACCTGTGTGGAAATGCTTGGAGCAGACTAACCTGTGAGCTGGAGTGTTCTGGGACGTTATATTTGATCTTTGAATGGCTGCAATCCAGGCCAGCCGTCGCCTCTTTGTTACTTCGGAAACATGGCTCGAACAATTTCTCTTCAACGACGTAATCCGATAACAACCGATCTCTTTACCCGTCGGCTTCCCGTGGCTGTCATGCGACCGGCTATTGCAGTTAATAATACAACAGCTTCTTGCCATTTTTGTGTTTCTTTTTTATCGCTGTGTGACTGATTTCAATTGAAAGCCTGCGTGCGCTAGTACCTCTTGCCACGAGTTCCCAGAATCCTTTGCGGTTTACCCCTGAATGACGTCACATTTTCAATCTCTATATAATATGCATGTTAAATTTTATATTTGGGGTAAAATATCAAGTCTTTTCAAGTAAACCGGTTCAAGTCCAATTCAAGTCCCAAGTCATTGGTGTGAAAGTCCAAGTCAAGTCACAAGTCTTAGAACATTTTTTCAAGTCAAGTCTAAAGTCATAAAATTAATGACTCGAGTCTGACTCGAGTCCAAGTCATGTGACTCGAGTCCACACCTCTGCTTTTTATGGAATCAAACTCAAAGTAAGGTCAGTACTTCCACGCTTTAAACGCTGCACGCTCATACTCTCTCCCACAATCGATATGTGATCCATTGTTGATCTGCACACAGCTGTTGTCACTAACGGCGCACTCGCTTACGTCACTGTCGTGAGACATTCTCGCAAAAAATCACGGTTTTAGTAACACAGCGTTACTACGGGAAAGTAACGGTAATCTAATTACAGTTTTTGCAATAGTAATCCCTTACTTTACTCATTACTTGAAAAAAAGTAATCAGATTACAGTAACGCGTTACTGCCCATCTCTGATAATAAGGTTACCAAAATGTCAAAGTTCTTTGTGTATGGTTATTTAGTACATTTATGAGAAAACAACTAACTGATTCAAAAGTTTCTAATTTTTATTTTAACAAACACCTAGTTGATTTTCACAGAAGTGTTTAATGGAATAAATAAATGCAAATGGACCACTTCATGCATAATAGACCTTCCATGACCTTCCAAGCTATATAGTTTATGTCTTCCATATTTCCAACTATATCCATAATCACATACTGTGTATGCTACCATTGTATATAGTGCATTATCTTACTTTTTTCATTGATTGTACTTAGTTGTATTTTTGTATTTCCTTCATATATCTGTACCTGAGCTGAGGTGACGCAAAAATTTCCCTGTTGTGGGATCAATAAAGTCTTATCTTATCTTATCTCTTAAATGAACTGCCCTTTGGTGCAGCGGGAAGCATCAGACAGTCTTGCTGTAAATCAGACTCATGGTTTGACTTTACACTCCTCCTTAAACATATCTCAGTATTAACAAAATCAGAGTTTTTACTACTTAAACTCTTTATGTGTAGGAGCTTCTGATCGTGCCATGTACTCAGGGGCGGATCTAGAAGGGTGGCATGGGGTCATAAAATAAAATGATCCTTTGCCACCCCAAGTGCCATCCCAGTTTTCTGTATGACATTATTGTTTGTTAAAATAAGATAGCATTAACACTTTGAGCATAGTTACAGACAGCAGTGAATATAAATGCTAAAACTGAATATATTGCATTTTAAATTTTAATTACCAGCCAGTAAATCCACAGTTGTTATAATTTATATAAGCCATGCCATGCCAAAAACTGTTGTCACGTTTTGTTTTGTTTTTGTGTGTTTTTTTAAGCGTATTCTAAGGACAGCGCGAAAACACTAAAAGAAAGAAAAAAAGTCACCTCTTTCCCGTTCTGTCAAAAAATGTCTCATGTCCACCAATTAAATTAAAAAGAAAAGTCACCACCAGGGTTGTTTAGGAAGAGGGGAAGGCAGGGCAGGAGACAGAGTGAGCAAGTTAGGGAGAGAGAGAGAGAGAGTTTTTAGATGTGGGCAGTGTTGGGCAAGTTACTTTGAAAAAGTAATTAATTATAGTTACTAGTTACTTCTTCAAAAAGTAACTGAGTTAGTAACTGAGTTACAATATTCTAAAATTAATTAATTACTTGAAAAGTAACTATTGAGTTACTTTGAAAAAAATGTTTAACCCTCTGGGGTCCAGGGTATAATTGGCCATTTTTAACTACTTTTGATTGTCCCTCAACATTTTACCTTTAAAAACTATTTACTTTGCCTTGTTTTCATTTGTACATTTATTGTATTAACACAATAGATCTAAAATCAGAAAAAAAATAAAATCAGAGTAGAAAAAAGTTATATTTTTTACTGTAACAACCACAAACATGTTTAATGAATCATATTTCATAACTTTAAATACAAGTATAAATTGTCAATTTTAAAATCCTATGCACAAGTTTTGCAAACAACAAAGTTATTTGTCACACACACACACACACACACACACACATAGTGCCTTGTCTTAGAACCAAGGGGGGGGTTTACGATGGGAGGTGCTTGTGTTGTGTTGTCATGTGTACTGTAAATGTCATGTCAATAAAAAGGCTACGAGGACAGCTGCTCTTTGAAGGATTTGGGCTAGAGAGTGATGAGCATTATGCTCCACCGCCTGGTTCAGACCAAAGCTCTCCTTCGTTAGCGAGTTAATAACCGGTTGAAGATGTTCTGCTATGTCTTGTGTTCGTCATGAGGAATAAGTCTCTAAACTAGCGGGGCATGTGGAAACACAGACCCAACATTTAACAAATTTATTACTGCTGGAAATAAACTAAACTGGAGCACACGTTTCCAAACAGCAGAATCAAAGCTGTTAATCACGAATTAACCTCAGCAAGCAAATAATCAAAGATCAAAAGTGATAAAAGAAAAAAAAGCTTAGGAAAAAACGTATTTTGGTGAAAGGGGATTGCAGCAGTGTTTAAGGGACTGGCTGCACTATACAGACTTCATTGGCATTATTACCTTTTAACAGCAACGTAATAATGAAGAAGACAATGAAAATTAACTTTGTTTTTAAATCTCCTTAACAATACTTCTAAGTAAAAAAGAGAAAAACGCTAAAGAATTCAATTGTATTTGTGTTAAACGTCTACATTTCATTGTTAGATGTCCATCGCTGCTCCCTACAACTCTCAGGTAGACGGTGCTGATATGATCAACAGTGCTTTTCCTGCCATTTGTTCCTCTCTGGACCACGTAACACTGAAATGTTCCAGTGTCGTCACTTGTCACATCCTTCAGAATCAAAGACACATCTCCGTCCTTCATCTGTCTGTCCTGCAGATCCACCCGGTTCACAAACGATGGAAGCTGGTTCATTGAAATAAACTGCTCATCCCGGTACATAAGGACATGTCCTTCCTGCAGGTCAAGTCTGAACCACTCCACCACAGATCTAATGGGAACGCTGATATGTGGAGTTCGACATGGCAGAGTGACGTTCTGTCCAGGCTCAGCTTTGATGATTTTCCCATCTGAAAAAGGAGAAAAGTGTTTGTACACAGTGAGGAGCAAACAGAGAGATAGATGTGCTGAACTAAAGAAACCTAATTTCATATTTTTGAATTGAAATGTAAATTATTTGGCACGCATTTCAGGATGGAAATCCAATTTATTAAAGCTATTAAAGCTAATGGAAGTAGCTCTAACAAAAGTTACAGTTTTCTTGCAATTGACCACAAAAATAATTACTTTAAGTTTGGACTGACTCAAACTCTATAGGATAACTGTGTGTTAGTAATAGCAAATATGGACACTTCACTGATCAATGGATGCGTATATTTGTCAAAAACTTGAAATACGTTTCATATTTTCATATTCTAAATAAGACAGATCTAGTGTGTGTTATTCCTTACTCAATCTTGGATCAATAGCCTTACCTGGATATATGAGTTAATATTATTAACATCTGAACCAAATGCATTGAGTACAAATGGTCTGGTAAATAGTCTGTATTTGTATAGTGCTTTACTACTACTTTGCTGGCAAGATACATTGTAGCCACAGCCACCCTGGGGCGCACTGACAGAGGCGAGGCTGCCAGACACTGGTGCCACCGGGCCCTCTGACCACCACCAGTAGGCAACAGGTGAAGTGCCCAAGGACACAACGACCAAGACTGTCCAAGCCGAGGCTCGAACCGGCAACCTTCCGATTACAAGGTGAACTCCCAACTCTTGAGCCACGATCACCCCACAAGGACCAAGAAGACTTACAATAGCAGCACAGAGTGGAAAACATCCAGGGAGAGTAGAAATATAAATGTGTGTATGATGTGAACACAACGTTTATGGGCCTTAGTCAGGGAGGTCGTCACATTCCCTAGTTTTCTGACTTGCAGTCCATTTGTAAGTCTGAGTTATTCGTTTGTTCCTCTTGAGATCCGATGGAAATGTAAACACTTGTGGTTGCAGATTTTGAAGCCATCCTGATAAACTTATCCCACCAATAATGTGGAGCTTTAAGCTGTCAAACTGTCACATGGGCGCAAGAGTGCAAATTTGCTGATTTTAGTATCGCGGATACGTTTGTGGCTACAGGGCAAAAGCCTTTTGTAAGAGAGAGACAGTATGAAAATGGAACAAAGTGTGGTAAAATTAATGCTGGAATTGGAGATGTGAGTAAAGAAGCTTTGGTAAGCACTCAGAGAAATGGCAAGTCTTTGAGTTCCTGTTTTGCCGCCACTATTGCTTCTGGGCAAAGCGCAACCATTCCCCGTTTTTTACTGCAGGATGGCCTGCTCACGAGGTGGTGGTCCTCAGATTAGTGGAACATTGAACGTCATGCAGGTGGTGGTACCATCCCATCATCGTGATCAGGTGCTAAGCTTAGCACATGATATGGGCATGGCATCTCGGAATAAATAAAAAGTATTACTGAGTGCTGAGCAACTTCTTTTGGCCTGGTTTAAAAAAAAACAACATGTTGTTGCTTACAGTCGGTCGTGCGCCACATGCACCATGCAACCATCACCTACCTTGGAAAGCAGGTGGGTCAAGGGTGAGTGTGCCCCATGTAGTGATGTGTCGGTCATGAACGAAAGAGCTCTTAGAGCCGTATCTTTGAAGTGAGCAGTGTTGGGTAAGTTACTTTAAATTAGTAACTTAGTTACATTACTAGTTACTTCTATCAACATTAACTCAGTTACTTCAAGTTAATCATTACTTTCAGAGTAACTAGTTACTCAGGAAGGTAACTTTGGTTTTACTCAGAATTCTCTTGTTAATGTGTTGCTTCCGTAACTGGATACCCAGCAAGAGTGCCAGTCTTCTAGCTTGCTTACTTGCCTCAAGTGCACTGTGCCACCTACGATTAGAAAGGAAAAAAATAAAGTCCATATTTCCACAAAACAAATAGTACTGACTTTTTCGTAGTTATGCTACAAAAAAGTCAGCATAACTAAAATAAACTATACTTGAACTGACCCAGATAGACTGCAGGTCATAACTTCTTACCTGGAATTCAGTTCACCTGACACTTGGACAGCGGCCGCCTCAGGCCGCCTCACCATTTCCCTCATCCACCTGCTGGCCTCCACCGGTTGCTAATGTTACTGAACCTGTGGAAGCTCCGCAATAGCCAACACACGAAGTAACGAATAACGAGCTGTGTTTCTTTTCCCCTTTCTCTCACCCGCTCTGTCTCACTCTTTTCACTTCACACCGCACTTGAGCCTTGTGTTTGCGCTGAGCAGAGGGGGGAGGGGTGGTGGTTACACTCACAGTAGCATAGGAACAGAGTGAGAAAGAGAGCCAGGGGCAACAAGACACAAAGCAAAATCTGGAGCAATTTCAATTTTACTGAAAACAAAGACAGAGTGTAAAGTCTGTAAGAAAAAGATATACAGAGCCGGCTCTACAAACAACCTGCACAGGCACCTGAGAACTGTCCACCCATCAGTGCAATAGGAATATAAAACAGTCAGTTGAGTGTGATATTAATGAAGGTGCCAGTGTGTCTACTGCAACTGTTGCTGCCACTGCATCTACAGCATCAGTTGCAGTATACCTCCAAATCCACCTAAACCAACCCAGAGCTCGATTAGACTTTTTGCTTAAGTCTGCGACCCCAGCAAGTCAGAACTCAAGGGATAAAGACCTGGCAATGATTGAGAACATCTCACAGAGGAGGAAAGGTGCAAACGCATAGAAATATCTGCGTTTTCAAAAATACCCGGGTACGTGTGGACGTAGCCTCAATCTCTACAGAGTCATGGAGTTAGAAAATGATTTAAATAAAACAGTATGAATGAAACAGGAGTAGCAGGAAGCATCAGACAGAAAACTGATGCTCCTAGGGTTGTGTTGTGAATCCTGTTGAACTTAAAGCAAGATCAGTCTCACCTGTAGAGGCAAACAGGAGGCAGACAGAGAGTAAAATCCAACAGAGAGACGCCCATGGCCCAGGAGGCATTTCATCCACTTCTCGTCATCTAAAGCTAACTTGATGCACCTTAAAACTGTGCTAAATTTCAAAACGACAATGTTTTTTTTCCCCTAGGAAGGACATAATTAAACCTGACTAGATCAAACACTAGTCAGCGTGACATCGGGTGTGTTTTTTTTCATGAGCTGCTCTCTCAGTCTGTATTCCGTGTCAGTCTTCAAATGACACCCCAAAGGGCAAATGATGCTCTGGTACATAAACATGTGGGAGTGTCATTTTAGAGAGCAGACTAACTTGTTTTTAGGTATTTGCAGTGTGTATTTCCACATGTGCGCTGACTACAGTGCTTTCAACAAAAGTGTTCATTATGTAAGTGGAAAGATAAATTGCCATATTTAAACTTCAAATAAAAGAAAAGTAAATAAATTCAGTTTGTTACACTCTGATTACAAATGTGACAGTAAAACACAAAGAGGACAATTCGCTCAGCAGTGGGAACTTCAAATATATTCGAACTTCTGCTGTCAAAACCTGATCGGAAATCATATTAGAGCTCCACCTTGTCCCAAACACAATATTAAGGCACACAAATTTACAAGATTATTTTCATTCACATGTGTTGACATCAGGCCTTCGGACATTTAGGAGATGCTCAGAGAAGAGCCACTACTCCTCCTGATCTAAAGGAGCCAGTCGAGGTTTTCAAGGCCTGTCATACTAGAAGGAGGGCAGAGGGCAGACCCATTATGCGATTAAATAAATTCTGTTATGTCTTAATGAAGGGAAGTTTACATTTGTTCTTCATCACATACAGCTTCTCTTTGTTTCTGGTGTTTTTGTAAGAAAGGTTTCCGTATGTGTGTGTTGTTAGTAATGGAGGTGTTTTTAAAGTTATTGTCATCTAAAGGATGTGTTGTTCTGTCTGTGTCCCTCTTGCCCACATGACAGCAGGTGTTATCAGATGAAGGTTTAAGGCCACCCCCACCATATACACTCCATCTTACAGCTGGATTCTGCAGCTCTCCACCTTCAAAAATATATCTGTGCATTATCACTGGGATCTCTTTAACTTTTAACACATGCAATAACACATCACATCTGACAGTAACCATCAAACATGTTCCACGATCTCCGAAAGAAATATATACCAGGCTGTATTTACAGTGTAGAAACAAAACAAGTGAGAACTAGATTGTGTAGAAATCCTGTTAGTCGATCGGAAAACCTTCACTAAACATTGGAATATAAGAGGTGTGACCTGAAGCTACATGTGCATGAAAAATAAAGCATATACAGTAAGGTGGGCCATCTTGTTACACTACATACATGTGGAACAGCCAGGTAGGGCATTAACAGGGAAAGTGGGACACAAAAAAATACTTTTCTTTCTTATTCTCATTTAAAATATCTGGCTTTTATTAAATAATTATCTGACTCTTACGACCAACGTTTTTATCTGACGTAAAATGTAGAGAAATCATATACCAACAGGACAGTGTACATCACTGTCGCAACAGCTTTTGTTTTCATTCAAAGGCTTTATGGCTTTAATACCTGGTGGGCCGGTCTCTAGTCAACATGCCCGGGCCGGTTTTTGTCCCAGTCCTGCTCTGGGTTATAAACTGCTGACTAAAAGAGCCCGCGATAGTTGAAATCAGCGAAGTAGCAGAGCCTTGACCTGAATTTTAAAAATATTTGGAAAAAAGCACTATGGTGCTAAAAAATGAAAAATAAATATTAACAAAATATCTGGATAAATGTTTATTTTACGTGTTTGATGTTTGTGGCAGGGCGTGGCCTGCAGTGCCACTGCAGGGGAGGCATACGCACCTGAGCGGCATCTCTCCGGCTTAAAGTCTGTGCTCTCTCGGCTGTTGTGTTGGTGTGTGTCGGGCTGTGAGTTGAAAAGCTACAGCCGGCTGTGTGGGTACAGCAACCATGTGTGAAAAGTGGTCAATAAAGAAATGCTAAAAAGCATGTTAATGCAAAAATCGTCGAGTCTGCCGTGGTACATTTGGACTTCTGCTCCTGAACCTCTGTGCATGTCTGCAAATCGGGGCTGTACGAAGTTACTTCATCCTTACACAAGACTGTAAGCTGTCATCTGTGAGGCGCGAGCGGTGTTTGGTTTTTACCATAGTTCATGGTGGAGAATAGCTGCTCTGCTGCGTTTTGTTCCCTGTAGTCGTATGAATGGCAAACTACACTCATTGGCAGTAGCATAGGCACACTAAAATTTCTTCTGAAAAGTTCGCTGTCTAGTTGCTTTTTATTGTGGTTTAACCTGTCAAGGACAAACATGTACTGAAAACTCTGCATCAAGTCTTGAATGGTGGTTAGTGCTGTTGCCTCACAGTAAGAAGAGCCTGGGTTCAACTCCACAATCTGGCTGGTTTGCAGTGATTTCTCTCTGGGTATTCTGGTGTCCTCCCATAGTTAGAAGTCATGCAGTTATTAGAGTTAGGTTAATTGGTGATTCTAAATTGCCGGTGAATGTAAGTGCAAATAGTTGTTTGTCTCTATGTGATGGACTAATGAGCTGTTCAGGGTGCACCCTACCTTGTTACCTATCGTGTCCCAGCCTTCCCCCTGCAACTTTATCCTATAGGATTAATGGTTTTTGTTGTAGATCCATTCAATTTTTTTATGTTAACCAGCGTCTAGACTTTGAAAATTATGTAAAATGAAGACAACGTGTAGTATTTAAGTGACCAAGTAGTATTGGGGTAAAAGTTATTGAATACTGTTGAAATAGAAAGACAAAATTGTGAAGGATTAAAATTTAAAAGCTCAACTTGACTCAAACACGTTTAGATGAAGTGTGTTTTATGAACACAAAATGCACAGGTTTATTTGAACATGAATAAGTTGTGTTGATTTAACTCAGTTGTTTAAGTTTCTGCCAAAGCATAATATCTGTGTCCACTATTGAATTAACTATGTGTGTGGTTTTATATGCATGACTCGTCCCACCACAGGATGTGATTTGGGTCTTTCTCTCTTTACACCTGGGAGGGAGAAGCATGTCTTGATGGAGACAGGTGCCTGCTGAGTGGTTGGACTGGATAATTACTTGGAGAACAGGCTTTTAACCGCCTCGCTCCTCCCTCCTGGCCTCCACCACCCAACAAACAGCCTGAGTTTTTCCTGGTAGCTTTGAGTGTTTCTGTGTGAAAAAGGTCAAAACGTTCCTGAGTAGAAGCCAATTTGTGTGTGGTGTTGTGAGTGCTAGACCAGACCTTTGTAAACAGTTGGAAGTAGTTTTGTGAATTGGACAACTCGTATTGTTTCACTGTATTTAACACTGCAGCAGCCTTGTAGGAGTGAGAAACTTTTTCTCCTGAAACCTGGTTTCTCTTGTTTGTCGCAGTAGACATTTATGTAAGCAAAGTGTCTTTTGTTCGACTTTTATTTTGTGCATGGAAGATTATGGAGCTTTAGAGATCTTTTGTTTGTAATTTTGGCATAGCTCACTGCCAAAGTCAATAAAAGGCTGCATGGGGTTTGCAATTGCATAGTTTTGGCTCTTTCTTGGGTGGAGTTGGAGTGGGGTGTCACATTTCACCTGCAAACTGTGATTTGTATAATAGACAACACTGTCAGAGCAGTTACACAAGCCAAAGGTGTGTAATGCTCCTGTACATATCTGGCAGTGCCTGTTGTGAGAGCAGACTGACCTGTTTTTAGGTATTTGCAGTGCTTTCAATGGAAGTGTTCATTACCGCAGTTGAGAAGGATATATTTGCTTATTTAAACTTCAAATAAAAGATTTAAGCAAATAAATTCAGGTTGTTACACTTTGTTTCCAAATGTGACAGTCAAACACAAAGAGGACGAGGAGTTCACTCAGCAGTGAGAACTTGTTGCGACATTATGCCAAATTCAATTCAATTTCATTTGAAAAAGAAATTTGAAAGGTTGCCAGAGCAAATGTGTTCATATACTTTCAAATTCATATATTTCAACTTCTACTGTAAATACTTGATGTGAAATATTATTAGACCTCCAACAACTCCACCTTATCCCAGTCATATTATTAAGGCAGACAAAAATTGTAAGCTCATTTTCATTCGCGTGTTTAACACACGTCAGGCCTTTGGACATTGGGGAGATACTCAGAGGAGAGTCACTACTCCTCCTCACCTAAAGGAGCCAATCGAGGTGTTCTGGGCATGTCCCACCAGGAGGAGGGCAGACCCAGTGTGGGATTAAATAAAGTCTGTTATGTCTTAATGAAAGCATAATGTGTTCTTCGTCACAAGCAGATTCTCTTCGTTTCTGGTGTTTTGCTAAGCACAGAATGTTTTTCGTACCTTTTCTGCAAGACAGGTTTTCTTTTGTGTGTGTTGTGTTAGTAATGGGAGTGTTTTTAAAGTTATTGTCATCTAAGGGATCTGTTATTCTGTCTGTGTCCCTGTCGCCCACAGGTAAATTCCACATGATGCTTTAAGGCCACCCCCACCATGTACACTCCATCTCACAGCTGAATTCTGCAGCTCTCCAGCTTCAAAAACAAGATTGTCTAGAAATCCTGTTAGTTGATCAGAAAACCTTCAGTAAGCTTTGGAATACAAGAGGTGTGGCCTGGAGTTGTATTTGCTTGACAAAAGCATATACAGTAAGGTGGGCCATCTTGTTACACTACATACATGTGGAACAGCAACTGTGGCAAAGTTCACATTTGTCTGTCTGTGAAAATGTATTTTAAAAATTCAAGATCATCAGACTAAAACACAACATCTTTTACGTCCTCATTTATTCATTGTGCTTCAGTAACTCACACTACTGAGCTGTTTTATAGAGAAGAAGAGGAGACAGGAGACATGAACTGCATTCAGTCTGCAGGCTCTTCCTCGACTGAGGTAGAGGAGCCTTGGCAGCAGCTGCTATCATATCTTATTACCGCTGCTGTCATAAGGAATGTACCTCTGGGTAACCGGGACACAAACAGATCCATCGATCTTTCTCATGATAGTCGGTCTCTACAGACATTAAAAAAAGCTGACTGCTATGAAAACACCTTCAGAATTAATGAATGTTCAACACACACACACACACACACACACACACACACACACACACACACACACACACACACACACACACACACACACACACACACACACAGTGAGACACAGAATTTGGCACATCTGTATTACATTTTTCATCCAGTAATGGCACAAACTCTCTATAAACTGAAGGTTTAATGCTCACATTTACATAAAATGTTCACAGAACATTTAAAAGATGGATTTTTGGCTTTTTGCAATACCATTTATTTTTGCTTATGTACTTCAGACTTTTCTTTTGTTGTTGTCCTCATGGCCCATCTCTAAGTAAACTTATCTCCTTTTATCAAGAAACATGGGCAAGCATGCAGAACTCAGCTACCTGTCAGTGGATCACCAGCTTCCTGACAGACAGAAAGCAACAAGTGAGGCTGGGGGAGATCACCTCTGAAACGCGGTCCCTCAGTATTGGTGCCCCTCAAGGATGTGTCCTCTCACCACTACTGTTCTCCCTCTACACTAACGACTGCACCTCCAATAACTTGGCTGTCAAACTCCTAAAGTTTGCAGACGACACCACCGTCATTGGCCTCATTCAGGATGGTGATGAGTCTGCATACCGGCAGGAAGTTGAGCGGCTGGTACTCTGGTGCAGTCAGCACAATCTGGAGCTGAACACTCTTAAAACTGTAGAGACAGCAGTGGACTTCAGGAGACATCCCTCAACTCTGCTCCCCCTCACCATATCAGACAGCCCTGTGTCAACTGTGAAGATCTTCAAGTTCCTGGGTACCACCATCTCCCAGGACCTGAAGTGGGAGACCAACATCAACTCCATCCTCAAAAAGACCCAGCAGAGGATGTACGTCCTGAGACAACTGGGGAAGTACAGTCTTCCACAGGAGCTGCTGATCCAGTTCTACACTGCGGTCATTGAGTCTGTCCTGTGCTCCTCCATCACAGTCTGGTATGGTGCAGCCACTAAACAGGACAGAAGCAGACTGCAGCGGACTGTACGGGCAGCAGAAAGGATCATCGGCGCCCCCCTGCCCTCCATCCAGGATCTGTACCTCTCAAGAACCCGGAAACGGGCAGGGAAAATCATCACAGACCCCTCACACCCTGGACACAGACTTTTTGACCTGCTGCCCTCTGGCAGACGGTGTAGAAGCCTGCAGACCAGGACCACCCGACATAGGAACAGTTTCTTTCCCCTCGCCATCTCCCTCCTAAACAATTGACCTGTAACACTGCTCCCACTGCCAGACTGCAACAGCACCTTATGAAAAAGAGACCGAATAGGATCCGGAAAAGAACTAAAAATCAAATGAATGTGGTGAAAGAAGAATGAAAAGAAGCAGAAAGTCACTTAGGACAATAACCAAAGAAGTATTGTGTTATTTAAAAGGGCCATTTCATGAAAAATCATTGAAAACCACCAACCTGATCCCCCAGAATCAGTTTATGTTTTTTATTTTTTATTTTTTTTTCATGCAACACCTTTATTATTTTCATTGAAGGCATCTAGAATTTACATTTGTAACCTTTGCGATGTTGTGCTTTCCTTTCCAGCATTTTTAATCCCGTATAAGTTATTTATTGATAGGAGATATTATATCCTAGCTGGTATTTCAACAAAAAATTATATGTGTAGTATTTAATTCTTAACATTGTCCCCTTTTTAACCTGCCCGGCACCATTTTATTCCCTTCTATTGAGAAACCGGAGAAATTCTTGAATTTACTGAAATTTCCAGACTTCGTAAAGCTGCCCAGAGGGTTGGGTTGGACCCTTTGATGGGATGGTTGTAGCCCCACAACTCTCCCTTCTTCAAGAGAAAAAGGCAATGAGCTGCTGTGAACGGACACACTGGTTCTCACAGGCTGACACTTTGAGGTTAAAGAAAAAACCTGAATCTTGTCAAGTTTTAATACCATCATCCGTTGGACATTTCTAATAATCTGTGTGGGCTAGATAAGCAGAAATGTGTGCTGTGACATCTGCGTCTCTCTGCTGGACTTTGCTCTCTGTCTGCATCCTGTTCGTCTCTGCAGGTGGGACTGAATTTGCTTTAAATGCACAATTAATTTCTTGTGGAATTCTCTTTATATTAAAAGTTCCACTGTGAATATGAGTAGCTAATGTGATCTCTCTGATCTCAGGGCCGATGAAGTTAAAGCTGAATTAGAACTGATCAGGAATCTTTAACATTTGTGTGACTGGTTGAACATGCAGTCATATAGATTTTTAATGTTTTTATTGCTTGTATTCTCCCCTTATGTAAAAGTACATTTAATATTTGCCTATAAAAACTGTAAATACAGCAGCATGATTTCTTCATGTGTCCCTTCACAATTGTAGTCTACAGTGAGATTGATAATAATTAATAGTAGTCGCAGTGTGCCACCTTTACGTTGTACTTTATTTCTGCATTTCCAGATCAGCAGAGCTCAGCGGGCTGCAAAACTTGCTCCTCACTGTGAAGTCTTTAATTGTATGTTGGACTCTTTAACCTCTCTGCTCTGTGCTGTTTGCTCTTTTAGACCCGATAAGCATCACAGCTGAATCTGGTCAAACTGTCACTCTACTGTGTCGAGCTCAAAGCAGATCTGACATAACAGACGAAAATGTCTTGAAGTACCACGGTCAGCAACTTCTTCTATCATACCAGAATCCATCTTTTAAGAATCGGGTGGATCTCCAGGACAGACAGATGAAGGATGGAGATGTGTCTTTGATTCTGAAGGACATGACGATTAATGACGCTGGAGCGTACGAGTGCCGTGTCATGCAGAGAGGAATAAACCAAGAGAAGCTCATCAGCAGCATCACACTGAGTGTTGTTGTTCCTCCAGGTGAGTGAGTAGAGTTGAGTGTGTGTGTGATCAGAGGTGAAGCTGCTTCCTGGTTGTTGATGTTTGTTTCTAAAGATGTTGTTGATGAGACTTTGTAGAAAGCAGCTGGTCTGAGTGATGTGATCAGAGTGCAGTAGATAATGTCTGACAGCAGTTTGAAGAGGAAATGGATTCTGTTCTGTTCTTCACTCATCACCTACCTGACAGCTGACACCTCACACCTGTTTCTCACCTGCAGCTCAGCAAGATTTACCTGTTGGAGTGGTAATCGGTGCGTCAGCAGGAGCTGCAGCTCTCCTCGCATTGAATGGGGGTGGTATTTGGATGCTTTCGTGAGCTAAAGAAAACACAAAGAGCAGTTTTATCAGAATTCAAACCATCTTGCTGTTAATCTGAAAATTAAAACAAATCATTCAATAACTGAACTGTGAGCTTTCTGTGCTTCTTGTCTGAGCAGTTACAGTGGGGCAAAAAAGTATTTAGTCAGCCACCGATTGTGCAAGTTCCCCCACTTAAAATGATGACAGAGGTCAGTAATTTGCACCAGAGGTACACTTCAACTGTGAGAGACAGAATGTGAAAAAAAAAATCCATGAATCCACATGGTAGGATTTGTAAAGAATTTATTCGTAAATTAGGGTGGAAAATAAGTATTTGGTCACCTCAAACAAGGAAAATCTCTGGCTCTCACAGACCTGTAACGTCTTCTGTAAGAAGCTTTTCTGTCCCCCACTCGTTACCTGTATGAATGGCACCTGTTTGAACTCATCATCTGTATAAAAGACACCTGTCCACAGCCTCAAACAGTCAGACTCCAAACTCCGCCATGGCCAAGACCAAAGAGCTTTCGAAGGACACCAGGAAAAGTATTGTAGACCTGCACCAGACTGGGAAGAGTGAATCTACAATAGGCAAGCAGCTTGGTGTGAAAAAATCAACTGTGGGAGCAATCATCAGAAAATGGAAGACATACAAGACCACTGATAATCTCCTTCGATCTGGGGCTCCACGCAAGATCTCATCCCGTGGGGTCAAAATGATCATGAGAATGGTGAGCAAAGATCCCAGAACCACACGGGGGGACCTGGTGAATGACCTGCAGAGAGCTGGGACCAAAGTAACAAAGGTCGCCATCAGTAACACACTACAACGGCAGGGAATCAAATCCCGCAGTGCCAGACGTGTTCCGCTGCTGAAGCCAGTGCATGTCCAGGCCCGTCTGAAGTTTGCCAGAGAGCACATGGATGATACAGCAGAGGATTGGGAGAATGTCATGTGGTCAGATGAAACCAAAGTAGAACTTTTTGGTATAAACTCAGCTCGTCGTGTTTGGAGGAAGAGGAATACTGAGTTGCATCCCAAGAACACCATACCTACTGTGAAGCATGGGGGTGGAAACATCATGCTATGGGGCTGTTTTTCTGCCAAGGGGACAGGATGACTGATCCGTGTTAAGGACAGAATGAATGGGGCCATGTATCGTGAGATTTTGAGCCAAAACCTCCTTCCATCAGTGAGAACTTTGAAGATGAAACGAGGCTGGGTCTTCCAACATGACAATGATCCAAAACACACCGCCTGGGCAACAAAGGAGTGGCTCCGTAAGAAGCATTTGAAAGTCCTGGAGTGGCCTAGCCAGTCTCCAGACCTCAACCCCATAGAAAATCTGTGGCGGGAGTTGGAAGTCCGTGTTGCTCGGCGACAGCCCCAAAACATCACTGCTCTCGAGAAGATCTGCATGGAGGAATGGGCCAAAATACCAGCTACTGTGTGTGCAAACCTGGTAAAGACCTATAGTAAACGTTTGACCTCTGTTATTGCCAACAAAGGTTATGTTACAAAGTATTGAGTTGTATTTTTGTTATTGACCAAATACTTATTTTCCACCCTGATTTACGAATAAATTCTTTACAAATCCTACCATGTGGATTCATGGATTTTTTTTTTTTCACATTCTGTCTCTCACAGTTGAAGTGTACCTCTGGTGCAAATTACTGACCTCTGTCATCATTTTAGGTGGGGGAACTTGCACAATCGGTGGCTGACTAAATACTTTTTTGCCCCACTGTACAACTGAGTAAAAAATACAACGATGACAGAAAGGATTATTGCACTTAGTATTATTGCATATGTATGGATGTGTGTGCTTGATCAGTTAAAGTCTTTATTATGGAGTCTGACAGCAGTGGGGAGGAAAGACCTGCGAAATCTCTCCGTCCCACACCGTGGGTGCCGCAGTCTCCCACTGAAGGAGCTGCTCAGTGCTGTCACAGTCTGCTGCATGGGGTGTTCCACAAAGCCCAAGAAAAAAAAAAGAAAACAATACAGAACCCTAAGATATTAACTTGATGAGTTGATTAATCGTTGCTGTCCTACATTAATCACTGCATTTAATAGCAGAGTTGTCAAATTTACATCAAGAGACTGCATCTCATGTAGAGACAGAACAGATATGGACATACCATGTATTCTTTTATCAAGTCCTCAACACATCAGCAAGGTGAATGAGAGGATAATGAGGGAGAGTCTAGATTATTATGAAATGTTTAAAAAGGATGTGCAGTGTAAATGCAAAATGATACCTGTTCAGATTAAATGAAAACGTATGCTTCAGCCATGGAATGGATGGAGCGATCTGTGGTTCTGAAAGCATACAGAAAAAAAAAGAATAATGTTACTTCTCTATAAAGCACATTACATAGAAAAACCAAGAAATACGTAACATGACATACCAAACAGTCTACAGACCAGCCATTAGCGACTAAGTTTGGCATAGGGTCAATTTTTTGCTGTTAAAATTACAATTTCTTCAGAAAATGCACATTTTTCCGAGCCGCGCCTGAAAGTCAATTGAAGGAATTAGTCTTATGTCATTGATCTTATATGCTGGCGTGTTATTTCTGTCTCTAAATCATGCACATTAATAATTATCTTTTGCGCTCGGTGTACACACACATAACACACAGATATTTATATGAAGAGAGACAAACGTGCGCGCACAAACACAAGCTTGTGTCTAGAAACCGCGAGCTCACCAGAAACATTCAAACGAAGCGGAGCACGGAGTTATACTATGAATGTTATGAACTATGAACTTATGCTAGCTAGCTGTATCCACCACCGATGCATCGTGGTAACTCTAGCTAGTTAGTATACTGGTAAAAAACGGCTTTTTGCCTAACTTGCATTCCCGACTGTGATGGTCGGTTTCTGGTAACCAGTTCTAACGTTGCACAGGATAGCTAGCTAGCTTATAGCTAGCAGCTACAATCATGCAAAAATTAGGGGTGGCTGTCGACCCAGCTTAAATGGGGTTATTTTCTGCAATTTTGGCAATACAAATTATAAAAGCTTTTGTAACACACTTGGCTTTACTTACGTTTATTTTCAGATGAAATTAATCAAAGATGTGACACGATGTTTCCAGCAGCCATGCAGAATAAAAATGGGTCCCGGTCTATTTCTGGTGGGCGTGTTCAAGTGCAAATCACTTTGACTCAAATTAAAGATATTATCTGTTCAACATGAAAAGAAATATATGTTTTGAGAGAAATCAAAAACTTTGCGTTGTGTCCTTTGTACAGATATTTAGTTTCATCCAAATCAAAAGTGGTATTTTAAAATGCAAAAAGAAAGGGTTTCACAATCAAATCAATGATTTTATTCTGTTTTGAATGGCACTTATTAGATTGAATGAATGACTGCATGTTAGACTTTTTTCAGTGTGGTGGGTAGCAGACGTCTCCGAAAACGTCGAAGCACTTTGGCAAATATGCGATATCTTGATAAACCGAGCAGATATTTGATGTTTACACAGCTACATTCTTGCCTGAAAATATGTTAAAAGTTTATTTTGTGACCCAGAAAGATTAGTATGAGTAATTTTAAAACTTAGTAGCGGCCGCCATTGCTGGAAACTGGAGTTTGGCTGGGCCGCGCTATGAATTCTGGGATATGGTGGGCCACGAAGGACACACCCGACCCATCCTTCAAATTCGGGGAAAAGGAGGACGCATTTGTCGGCTGCATTCGGAGCAGTCTACGAATTTGAATAGCCTTCGGCACGTCGCTGTGATGTAATCGGTCTACAAATGCGGCCTCAGGAGGATGCAGCCCATGAATTTGGACACGACCTATGACGGCAGCTAGTATTAGCAAAAGTGCTCCGACGTTTTTGGAGACGACTGTTACGCACCAGCTCGATCACTAGCCGGCTCACTAGAGCTGGTGAAAACAGCGAACTACCGCCGGGACATCGTTTCCAAACCCCCCGCGTTCTATCGCTACTCAGGTTAAACATGATATATAAGTCACTTAAATAACTTGAAAATGTTACTCTTTGGCTTTTTTCAGTGTTTTATTTGTTCCTGAATAAATCGGTTTGGCTGAGATTAAAGTTATAGTTTTCACACAGCTGAATAAACGTCAAACAGAAAACTGATTAAACAGAAGTGTGAGATGATTGAGAATCTACTCCGGTGTCCTGTTATATTTTAGATAGCAAGGAGCAGATGGCTGAGTTTATTAAACTCCACCAAGACAATCTGCAAATTTCATTAAAAGTTTAATAAACTGTCATCTTGTCTTTATTTTAGTTATCACAGACCTTAAACACTATAAGCTGTGAGCTAATGATAGTTATATAAGTGTTATGTTTCACGTCTAATCGAAAAAATAATCAGTGACTAGTCGACTATCAAAATAATCGTTTGTGGCAGCCCTATTGGTGGCACACCTGTGGATGGAAAACAGAGCCTGTTTCTTTTACATGGGAAAATCAAGAGATGTCAACCAAAACACCATGAAAAGAACTGTGGAGCTCCATAAGTGTGGCTCAATTTTGAATACAATTTGGTGCCATTTGCAATTAAGAAATACAGATAGTTTCTCACTTTACTCTTAAATTGAACAAATATGATTTTTATATTTATCAATCAAAAAAAATAAACATTTAGTCTGATTTGATGATTCACGATTAAAAAAGTGTTTTTATCTGAAGAGTTTGTAAATATCTGGTTTCAACTGTATATTTGATGATGTTGGTGTTTGGCTTGATTGTCAGCACAAAGAGGGAGAGAGAGGAGCAGAGAGGGAGAGAGAGGAGCAGAGAGGGAGAGAGAGGAGAACGAGGACAGAACAGAGATGGAACAAGAGCAGGTGAGACACATATGTTAGTCAAATGGTCGTTTACCAAAAGTATCACCATATCATAGGTACTCATGTATCTAGTACCTAGTGTAACTTTTTAGGTTTGTTATTTTTCAAATTCTATATTTATTAAGTTATGTAGGCTTGTTTGCACAACAAGGCTAAATAATTATATAAACTTTTCTCAATCTAAATAGTGGACTTTGGTAGAATTAAAAAAATAAGTGTAGTGCAGGTCTATGATGATTTTCAGTGTCTTGGTTAAGTCCTAAAGTAGGCCTGTTTTAATTCCCGATCAGTTCTGGGTCTGGTTGAATTGGAGTGTAGTCACCGTGTCTTGATACCGTGTCTACCCTTTAGGGCTAAGCCCCGGGTGTATAAAATGTCTGGCTCCACCCCTGCTTTGAGACACACTTATTTCACACAGATATAGTCCAACACTGTTGCTTAGTAAAGTTTGCTAGCTTGTTTCCATTTTTATGATTAATAATGACAGTAAAAAAGCAAATCACAGACAAAAAGGACCCAGTGAAAGAAGAATAAATCATCATCAACTTTCTCACATCTGCGTTGAAATTTGATTTAAAAGAATGGTGGTTGGCTTACATTGTTATATGCATAGATTTATCCAGAAGTCCCAAATACTACACCTCGTTATTATTATTATTTTTTTAAATTACAAGACAATAAAAATACTTTCACATTAACGAAAATGTTTTTAAATTAGTAGCTGTGAACATGCAGGACTTCCATCCACCTCCAGGGACTGCTAAAGGAGCTTTAACACCCCTGCTTTCCTTGACCTTTCAGTGTTTCAGTGTGAAGATGGCTGAAACAAGCACAAAGCGGCGTGCAGGTGAGAGAGATCTGCTGGTAGGCGATTAACTTGTTCCATTTTGTTTTACAGCACAGTGTTCAGTTCACTTTGTTTCAAGTGTTTATCCATCCAAGCACGGTAATTCTTTTAAAGGAGAAATAAAAACATTATTCTTTTCTTTTTATGCATGGTTTTGGAGTAATGGTTATTAGTAATTGGAACAATAGTTTATTTTTAGTTTTTTTTACTTTTTTTTTTGCTATTTGTGCATGAATTAGGTAACATTATAATAAAACACAGACTAAGTTTTCTTGGCTATGCAGAGATACAGTAATTGTATATTTATGTATGAAGAAAGGTCTATTTTATTGCAAGCGTGCCTTAAACCTATAAATGCCTGAATGTGCTTAATTTTTTTAAATTTCCAAATTCAGACAATTGAGGTTGCAGTATTTGTCCCTAAAAATTCCAGAAATATGGTGTCCAACCAGATATTTACAGAACTGAATGGGGTATACCATCCATCTTTTTCTCCCAGCAGTTTCTGATTCTGGTTTTGTCTTGGTTAAGTCCTCAGTAGTCCTTATTGTGAACTGTTGTAGTCCTGTTTTAATTCCGGATCAGTTCTGGGTCTGGTTGAATTGGGGTGTAGTCACCGTGTCTTGATACAGCCCCGACTTTGTTCTGCCTTGCTGCTTAATTAAAAAACTAGTTTAAGGTTTTCCTGCACATGTGATATATATTTTTCCCTATATGAAGTCATTCTTTTTTGAACAAAACTCAAAACAGAGCCAATTAATCTTTCAGTCATTTTTAACAACCCCCCCCCCCCAAAAAAAAACAACTCCCACATGCATACTACCCTTTAGGGCTAAGCCCCGGGTGTTTCAAATGTCTGGCTCCGCCTCTGGTCCAGATGGGGAGAATGAACCTTTTGGAACTGCATAATAAGGTTACCAAAATGTCAAAGTTCTTTGTGTATGGTTATTTAGTACATTTATGAGAAAACAACTGATTCAAAATTTTCAAATTTTTATTTTAACAAACACCTAGTTGATTTTCACAGAAGTGTTTAATGGAATAAATAAATGCAAATGAACTGCTTTTTGGTGCAGGACATACACGCTTCAGCAGTGGATGATCTCCATTTTGTCCGAGGTAAGATTATCTTAATTTGTACGAATATACGACACGTTTTAAACAATAACGTATAACAGTTTTGAGTAAAAGTTCTAAACAGTATACATCAAAATTAGATTAATAATGACCACTGTAATGACAGTATTGTATTTTTACGCAAATGGCACGAAGTGGACTGCTAGCATAAGGTCACTTGCCTTTTGTTGCTCTGTGGGGGGACACTCCCACTAGGTTTAAATCTGGGACTCGCCAACTTTTGACCTTAGAACTGAAGAAGCTTCTCGGATGAGAGGTGAAACGTCTTCAAGCAACTTAAAGAAGTCAAGACGCTTTTCTTTGCAAGCTCCTTTGACTATGATTTGGTAGAAAAACTATGATTAATCAGAAATAATATATTTGGTAGAAATACTATATTTAGCACAAATCTTATAAAATAGCAGAAATAGTATGATTTAGCACAATTGTAATAACTTAAATAGAAAAATTGGAAAAGCAAAATGGACAGCTGAAAAAATGCTAAACATGCTATGTGTCCCTCAAATATACAGGGAGTGCAGAATTATTAGGCAAGTTGTATTTTTGAGGAATAATTTTATTATTGAACAACAACCATGTTCTCAATGAACCCAAAAAACTCATTAATATCAAAGCTGAATGTTTGTGGAAGTAGTTTTCAGTTTCAGCTATTTTAGGGGGATATCTGTGTGTGCAGGTGACTATTACTGTGCATAATTATTAGGCAACTTAACAAAAAACAAATATATACCCATTTCAATTATTTATTTTTACCAGTGACACCAATATAACATCTCCACATTCACAAATATACATTTCTGACATTCAAAAACAAAACAAAAACAAATCAGCGACCAATATAGCCACCTTTCTTTGCAAGGACACTCAAAAGCCTGCCATCCATGGATTCTGTCAGTGTTTTGATCTGTTCACCATCAACATTGCGTGCAGCAGCAACCACAGCCTCCCAGACACTGTTCAGAGAGGTGTATTGTTTTCCCTCCTTGTAAATCTCACATTTGATGATGGACCACAGGTTCTCAATGGGGTTCAGATCAGGTGAACAAGGTGGCCATGTCATTAGTTTCTCTTCTTTTATACCCTTTCTTGCCAGCCACGCTGTGGAGTACTTGGACGCGTGTGATGGAGCATTGTCCTGCATGAAAATCATGTTTTTCTTGAAGGATGCAGACTTCTTCCTGTACCACTGCTTGAAGAAGGTGTCTTCCAGAAACTGGCAGTAGGACTGGGAGTTGAGCTTGACTCCATCCTCAACCCGAAAAGGCCCCACAAGCTCATCTTTGATGATACCAGCCCAAACCAGTACTCCACCTCCACCTTGCTGGCGTCTGAGTCGGACTGGAGCTCTCTGCCCTTTACCAATCCAGCCACGGGCCCATCCATCTGGCCCATCAAGACTCACTCTCATTTCATCAGTCCATAAAACCTTAGAAAAATCAGTCTTGAGATATTTCTTGGCCCAGTCTTGACGTTTCAGCTTGTGTGTCTTGTTCAGTGGTGGTCGTCTTTCAGCCTTTCTTACCTTGGCCATGTCTCTGAGTATTGCACACCTTGTGCTTTTGGGCACTCCAGTGATGCTGCAGCTCTGAAATATGGCCAAACTGGTGGCAAGTGGCATCTTGGCAGCTGCACGCTTGACTTTTCTCAGTTCATGGGCAGTTATTTTGCACCTTGGTTTTTCCACACGCTTCTTGCGACCCTGTTGACTATTTTGAATGAAACGCTTGATTGTTCGATGATCACGCTTCAGAAGCTTTGCAATTTTGAGACTGCTGCATCCCTCTGCAAAATATCTCACTATTTTTGACTTTTCTGAGCCTGTCAAGTCCTTCTTTTGACCCATTTTGCCAAAGGAAAGGACATTGCCTAATAATTATGCACACCTGATATAGGGTGTTGATGTCATTAGACCACACCCCTTCTCATTACAGAGATGCACATCACCTAATATGCTTAATTGGTAGTAGGCTTTCGAGCCTAGACAGCTTGGAGTAAGACAACATGCATGAAGAGGATGATGTGGACAAAATACTCATTTGCCTAATAATTCTGCACTCCCTGTAGATATATTACAATATATATTAGCAATAATATAGACCACACTGTATCCCAGTCTATATTAACCTGCAATTCTCCCAGTTCCCTAAACCAAATAGATTCAATGGGCAGGGGCTTTACACCATGTTCACCTAATTTGTTGTAGATTATGGAACCAGAAGGTCTGCCAGAGTTAGGCAAGATCCATTCGAGCATGTTATGAGAAGAGATAGGAGAGTCCTAGGGGACACTATATGCTTTTAAATCTGATCTGAGCAGATACACAAAGTAAGAACATGCAAGAAGGGAAAAACGTGTCCTTAAGTTCTGAAATAAATGAAGGCCTTGGGCATCGAATAGATCATCAAACAGGTTTATCCCGAGTGGAAACCAAGACGATTGAACAACTGGTTGGCTACCACACAGTAACGTCAAATTATGCCAAAGTGATGAACTTCTACAAAATTTCACTGGACCACCTAACCATGGTTCTATTTTCCTCCATACCTATATAGAGTTGGCAATAACAGGTCTAAATTTATTGTTAAATGAAAAAAATCTGCAAAAAAATATAACAGCCACACAATTACCCGTAGAGAGGGTGAAAAAACAACTCTATTGAGGCTGTTTCCAAAGAGTAATATGGGACCTCTTAATAGGATAAAGTTAATCATATATGATTGGATTTTATAGTGAGCATTGAGGGGAGTCAGAAGTGGGGTCAAAAGGGGATGGTCGGAACAGAAGGAACGATAGCTCACAGCCCAGCGTAAACGCGAGTTGCTGTATTAGGGCTTGATTTATTTGTTGTGGATACAAGTAATTATGCTATAGTAATAAGGGAACATTGAAAATGTACAACTCGTTGAGGGGATGGAGGACCTAAAGGGTTGGGCAATTGAAAGGAATATGCTAGAATATAACATTTTCTTTTGTTATATTCTAGCTATTATTCTCACATGAAAGTAGACTTAATGGGATAGATTAGGAATTATGTCGTGTTTCTTGGGAAACACGAAAAGGGGAAGAACTGTCATGAAATAAATATATTGTTAGTCCTTATTTAGTGTTTATTGTTACTTGCTTTTAATATAGTTTAAAAGGGCCGTCTCTTAGTACAGTCTGTTCCAAAAGTACTGACAGGATATTACATGCATACCTTTGCAGGCAGAAAGTGAAACTAAGCAGAGTGTTTGATTGAAACTTAAAGTGTGGTGTGACGTCTAGAGGGAGTATATAAATATAACTAGGCTTCCTGTTTGTGCTTCAGACTTTGGCTGACGCGTCTGTGTGTCTGCTGGGTCTCCATATTCTGGAATATGTAAAATTAAAGATCATTTTTCGAGTTTGACCACTTTGAGCACTTTTGTCTTTTTGGTCGTAAAGAATATAAAAGAACCGGATTTAATACCGGGCAGATAACCGTATCAACATATGAGGTAAAAGTACATAAAAAAAGCTGAATTAAAACTAAGTGTTAAGAAAGGTGAAGCACTAGAGCGACATGAGGAAAAAGCTCTCGAATATGATCAATCTTCTCTCTTTGGGGAGTCTGCTGACCATTCTTATCTGGTACAAGTTCGAGGACAGGTGAGTGAGTAATTACCTTTGTATTTTACAGATAAAAGCCAGAGGTCATGAAACAAAGTATTCTGATCAAAAGTAGCTTATGGCACTGTGATAAACGCTTCCCAACAGTTGGGAAGCTGTGTAAAATGCTAATATAAGCCTGAGGTTGCAGAAATACAAACATGCTTAATTTAAGTAGAAATACACATTTCATATTTGTTAAAAAATACTCTGGTAAAAGCTGAAGTACATGTCTTCATGTCTTTGTCATTCATTCTTTCACACGTAACCACAAACCTCAGCTCTCACTCTGTATTTCCTTCTAAGGAAATAACATAGTATTTGGTATGTTTGTTTTGTTTGCATTGTTCTTTTGATACGAGTTTTGTTTTGCAGTGAAAATAAAGTTAGAGTCACATGACCGGTTTACTCTGACTACACAACATTATTGGTACTGATTTGTAAATAACTGGACATGAATAACTTGTATATTACGTAGTATTACACAAAAGTATATTTCTAATTAACTTGGCTGCACTTAATTTCTTTTGACAATACTTTTTTTTTTTAGTTAGGATTCATTTTGAAAGAAAGGCAGATGTGAAGTGTAAAAGTGAAATACACACTCATATATAGTATGGTGTTGTAAAGAGCTGAGAAACCACAAAGTGGGGAATCTACAAAGAGGTACTGAACCTTCAGATGTTGCTGTAGCCAAAGCGAGACATAGAGGACCTTCTTTCATTCAGCACATAAAAAAAAAATAAAAAAACAACCAACACTGTGCTTCCAATGGGGTCAGTAACCCTGCACATGCCTTCACTTATTGTGTAACAAATCTTTTTTACCAACAACTGTAAATCAAATCAACACTGCACTATTGGTAGAAAAGACCTATAACAGCTATCTGGTAGTTCCTGTATTCCTGTATTTATGTGTCCTTACAGGCACAATCGCACACGTTTACACACAAATGTTACCAGAAACATATTCCGATTACTATATGCAGATATACTATACGTGTTTCTTACTGTCACTGTTGATATTGAGTATATATAGCCATATAGGAATGCTAAATGGGGATTCTAAATATCAACTTACTCTGGACCGCTTCTTCAAGTTCAAATAAGCTTAATTCTTTTATCATTAAAACTATACTTAAAACTTCAATTCCTTTTGTTTGCAGTGACAGCATTTAGGGAATTCTATTGGTATCTAGCGATGGTTAATATCACACTCTAGCTTGTAACCAAATATCATGTCACATTTGAGCTCTGATTTTTACACTGACTCACTGATTTTTAAACACCCTCATCATCTTAAATTGAAACTGATCTCTGGCACCACTGATGTGACTGAACTATGACTGTAAACACGAAAGCTGTTCTGCAACTGTTCAACAACAACAGCAATGCTGTAAACTTCAATACAACACTGCAGACTAACCAAATTTCCCCTTGTGGGGACAATTAAAGGATTATTCTATTCTATTCTGTTTAGCCTGCACCAAACTGTCTGTGCTTTATAGCACAGCAGCTGCCAATAACACAGTTGGTATATTCGAGTTGACATTTAAGACTATTAAAAAACAAAACAAAACAAACAAACAAAAACCTCATTGTGTATAGATACAATATCTGATACAAACATCTCTCAAGTGAATTAAGGCATTACTTTGTAATCTTTAAATTTCCAACAACTCATATACCCCTCTAATAATATCTTAAATATTTAACATACATAAGAACATAATTTTATCTCTTATTTGTTTCTCACAGTTTTGTCGAGCTTCACCGACCAAATCCTCAAAGAAGGGCCCCAAAGCCCTCTGAACTTTGTAAAGGCTGCAAGTAAGAGCAAACATTGCCATGACTTGTTCATTAAGAAGTTACAATTTTTATGTCAAGATTAAGTCATGTAAGCCCCCTGCAGGAAGGAGTAGGTCTAAGGAGCTTGGAAAGAAAAGTGTCAGAACTTCTTTATTTTTCTTGAAGACGTCAACATGGTCAACATGGTCAACATGGTCAACATGACCCCCTTGGGGGACACTGCCACCACATCCACCATTTGCTCTTTGAACTGAAGAAGCTTCTCGGGTGAGAGGTGAAACGTCTTAAAGAAAATTTTTAAAAAGTCCAGACACTTTTCTTTTCAAGCTCCTTAGACTATGATGACCTGGATGACTGAGAACCTTCACAGACACCCAGTGCAGGAAGGTTACTAAATGTACTGGAATGCTTGTGCATTACAGGGAAGTCATTGATGAAGTGAAAAAGCTCTACAATCAAACGTGGGAAAAGCATGAGGAGAATTACCAAAGATTCAAGTAAGACCTAACATCCTGATATTATTGATTGATCGTTGAGTTTTATTTTTATGTGAATTTCTGGTTAATAATAACTAAATAAATAAAAATTGTCTGAAGCTAGTATGTGAGTACGAGCATGGAAGACGGCAGACTACAGGAAACAGCTGCTATTTATCCTCGAATGCAGATGAGGCAGGATTACTCCTAAAGGTCTTTAAACAAGCTCTTCAGTCAAGGCTAAGAGCCATTTGCTAAACGAAACGGCTAAACAAATTTTCCCGTCAATACTAGTTTTAGTTAAGAAGACACGTGAAAAGGGGACCTTTGACCAGCCCACAATTAAAAGTCTAAGACCAGCCAGAAAGAAATAAAGGTTTGGTTTACTTGTTTAGCAGACTCACACTCAGGATGTGTACAAGTGGGTGAAAAAATTGTCTGAGAGGCAACTAAATCAAGTAGAGAAAATTCTCTTGCAAAAATGTTGAACTTTGCTGTGATGTAGAGACAAATTCCACTAGTGGAGCTGATCGCAGCCACAGATTCAGAAATCTGAACCAACACTGCGGATGTGGACGCAGAGCAACTGCGAATGATGGTTTTGGCCTCCTCGGCAATGCAAATGTTCCAGCATCCATGGAGGAGAGGAAGGCGGTCGTGTCACTTAGTGAGGACAACATAATCGTCATCTGACAGACAAGAGCGGGCCCAAGGTTTTACAAAATTGTTGGGTTTCTGAGAAAGAAGACAAATAAGTACATTTTATTACATTTATTAAGCAATTCAAGGTTCAAGGTTAAAACGGCTACCTTGTCTGTGCTCACTCAGGAGACCCAAATGAACAAAGAGCACCACACCCAGGCAGTGTACACCTTTAAACAGAATCTTAACATGCTTGGTTGAAACAATTGAGGGTGGCCTTAGGTCTGATATCTGCTCAGGTTTCTTGTACCTCTCTGGACGTCTTCTTATATAGACATGAGCCTTTTTCAGGAAAAAAAAAAATCCCATTACCACAGCAACCACCTCTTGCACTCTGCTCAGGCCTGCATACAGAGATAGGGAGGGGGGGAAGGAAAAGGAAAGTGTACCTTCTGGTACCATCAGCAGTCCAGGCAAACCATCCCCCTCAAATTCCTCAGAGAAGGGGCTTCTGTCCAATCACTTTACGGCTCTCCAGATAAATGGTGTGGTCTGTAGTGTAAGTCACAGGGATGGGCACATATGGTACTTTTCTGTCTGGGATTTTCACCATTACATCATTGAATATTACGCCCTCTGGTGGTGGGTCAGCCCCATCAGGTAGAAAGAGCATGTCTTGGCCCCGGGCATGTGAACTAATGTGTGCCCGCACATAAACTGTGGTGACTTGGTTAGCTGACAAAGGAACTCTTCTTATGCCAATCCTTACCTTACCACACCTGTCTCTGGGCATTCACTTCTGTTCTGCACAAGCTTGTCAACATTATGTGCAGTGCGTACAGTTATTTCAAATGCTTTACTCACATAGTGTGCTAGCTGTTTTCTTCCTCCTTTGGTTTTTACTTCTTGCTGGTTCACGATAGCTTCAATGACATTGTAGCCGATGATGGGATCACTGGCCACAGCCGGGTCACTGGATACCAATATTGGAACTTGCAGCTCACTGCTTGGAGACAAATCCCTGCCTAATCTGAAGATGGCTTGTATCCAGCCAATGCAGGGAATGGGTGTGTCATTTGCAGCAAACACTGTGAGCGTCTCATTGTCTAACAGCTCTGAAACGGGTCTGACGACTGTGTGAGGGAGGTGGTTTTGCTGCCAGTTTTCATTTACTATGCTGGACTGTGCCCCTGAATCCCATAACACCTTGGCTGGGTGATTGTCCATAAAACAGTTCACAGTACATCAATTTCCCACCAGGCTAACTAACCGTGACTTTCGTTGAGGGGGTAGATAGTGAACCTCAGTTACAGCTGATGGGACACCAGCTGCAGTTTCTTTGGAGGATGTTGGTGAGCTTGGCTGTTCGTAATGGGACCGTGGGCTTTGGACTACTGTTGTCCCTCCCCGTTTCCCGATGACAGTCTCGGTGCTCGGCATCCACGGGAGTAGTGGCCCTCTCGCCCACATTTGAAACAGTGCATGCAGTTCTCCCCTTTCCCCTCTTCTTTGTACTTTTTACAGCCCTTTTTTCGTTGTATTGGTGCCATGGTGTGGGGACTGGTTTCCATAGCAGCCATAAACATTTGTTTCATCTCTTTATGTAGTTCTTCTATAATCTGCTGCGTGTCTGACTTAGTCTCTTTATTTTTCACTGTTGTCATGGCCACTGTAGCGGGGGATTCTCTGGGTTTGGAGGGGCTCTGAGCAGATGTCAGGGCTGTTTGGCATTCTGTTTGGAGCTCTTGGACCTTGGGAATCTTGGCTGCAGCGGACGTTTTCCGTTTCTCAAATCTTTCATTTTCTAGCTTTGAAGCTTCATTGACTTTCTCAATCAGTTCTTCATCTTTTATGGTTATGTCGTTTAGGAGGGACAGTAGCTGATACTTGATAAGAGTCACTGAGTAGCCCAGTTTCAATGAAGTCAGTTCTTTCGGCGCGCAGGCCGTACCCTGCCTCTCCACCGCTGACACTACTTCTTCTAGTGTAGAGTCAACTACCGATGCGTATAGGACCGAGCGCCCGCTGCTGGAGGAACTTATATAACAGTAAAACTGACATTGCAGTGGCCTTACTAAAAGAAAGTGTCTTTGAGTATAAAATAAAATGGCGGGGGGGGGTGTACTATTTTCACGTCTCTGTCTTTAGCATAGTGCCACAGTAGGCTTGTTTTACAAGCTAGTGTCCTGTATGGCAGTTTGTGCCAGAGAAACCACTTCTCCACTTCTGCATCAATTTTTCATTTAATAACTTTTAAGTGGGCTGAGATCAATTTCTTTGCCTTGAGAAACTCTTGGATCACTTTTGCAGTGTGCTTTCGGTCATCATCCTTTCATACTTTGAAACTTCTGTCGTGGAAGTTTTAAAGAAACTGCAAACACCTGGTGAGTGTCGTTTTGAAGTGGGTTTAATTACATGTTGTGCCAAGATAAGGACAAGGAGTCCCACCATCTGTTTAATGTCTCACATTATAGTGTTTTAAATAAAATAAAAGCCTTTTATATAGAATTAGCAGAAATGACAATGACAAAACAGATACATTGTATTTTACTCTAAAGATTGCAAATCTTTCCACTTAATACTAAAGCTAACTTTATTTATTTATTTTTTGTCGGGTCCTATTTGTTTGTTTGTTTTTTCAAGATTACAGGTGAGAATTAATTGCGATGGATCCAACAATGCCATTGTCACTCAGGAAAACACTCCAGTGGGATCTAAGATTGTTTGTGACAGGGACAGAACTGTCATCCCTGTGACTCCAGAGCTTTTCAAGATCTTAATAAAAGTATGTTTTTCCTAAATTCTTAATTTTTTCTTCTTAATTTCAGGTCTTCGTTATTCATCAAATGTTCCAACATGATATCCCCATGTGTTGAAATCACATGTTTAGTCACATGTTAAATCTTTGATAAACAGGGACCCTTTACCCTTAATGGATTAAATCAAATATAATTCTTCAGTGTCTTCTGAAATTAGCTGCCTAGAGTACTTTTGCAGCAATTCATCTGTATTAATAACTTTGTGGATGTTCCTTGTTTCATCCTGAGTTCTGCCTCTTACACTCACTAGCTAATTTATAGAGCAGGCAACAGCTTAATTTTGAAATTTAGTTATCAGGCTGTGCGAAATGTAACACTGCTATAACTTTATAGCATATTTAATTGTAATACATTTTAATATTTGAGAGATTCTTATATAGCGCTTTTCTACTCTCCCAGAGTACTCAAAGCACTGTATACAACATACCTCATTCACACCCACTCATGCAAGCACTTCTAAACGCAAGTGCACACAGCACACAGTACATTCACACACAGTCACACTCCGATGAACGCATCGGAGGGCAATTTGGGGTTATTATCTTGCCCAAGGACACTTGACATTCAGACTGGGGAAGCTTAGGATCGAACCACCAAACTTCCGATCAGTAGCTGACCTGCTCTACCACCTGAGCCACAGCCACCTACAAATTTGTCAGTATATTAAAAAAATCCACCAAGGTCTCCAAGTCTAAGTTAATGATTTATTGGTTGAAAACTGACAACCCCCCCCCCCAAAAAAACAAAAAACAAAAACAAAAAAAACAACAAAAAACAAAAACAGGCACCCTCTGACCACCACCAGTAGGCAACAAGTGAAGTGTCTTGCCCAAGGACACAACGACCGACACTGTCTGAGCCGGGGCTCGAACCGGCAACCTTCCGATTACAAGACGAACTGCCAACTCTTGAGCCTTGATCGCCCCATGTAAGGAATTATATGGGGGTTTCACTAAGTTTCACATTCGTTTGGACCTTTGACTCCTTCTTCAAGCTCAAATAAGGTCAAACTTGTATAAAGTGGATTTTTTTCTTGAAAACTAACTGCTTGTGTTTGCACTTGCAACATTTAGGAAGTGACATTGGTATATGGGGATTATAGTTTCCAAATATCATTTGACCTAACCTTTACATTTCACATCTGCTTCTCTTTCAAATTGACCTAAAATCTTTAACAGAACGAATGTAAAGAATTAGCTGACGTATTTAGAAATTTACTGTGGCACAATAATATTTAACAAGCTCAATTTATTATACAGATATTTACATTACCAGTTTATTATCGATTTACCAACTCTTAAATAATGTTTGTGTAAAAATAAAATCCACATAAACATCTGTCATGTAATCCTAATCTAAGTTTTACTGCAGTACAAAACAAACAAAAACAAAACTAATATATACAATATCCAGTACTATTCTGTTGAAAGTAAACACTGCCCAGAAGGTAGGTTGCCTTGGTTTGTGGTGTCAGAGTGCTTCTTGTTTTATCTATCATTTTAAACTTCAACTTTCAAGTATGCCCTACACTTATTGTCTCCTTCTATTCTAGGAGAGATTCACAAATACTGGGCCAAAGATTCATTTGGACTATAAAAGAGACTGATTTTCAAAACAGATTTTGATAACAGGGACCTCATGAATTCATTGTTTTCAATAACAAAAGGGTTTGCACAGTAACTAGAACTAACCACCGTATATGTAATATCACATATATAATGATATCATGAAAGATTTCAATTCCAAGTAACTGATAATCCAGTTCTAATGTTTTAAAGGCAATCGGATTAAACAGGTCTATACATTTCCCTAAAAGTTTTAACGTGATAACCTTATCACTGACCTCTTCCTACATGTTTGCCATCTTCCATTAAATTCAGTGAGCACTTGTCTTTCACACAAAGTACATTTCAAACTGTTTAAATTTTGCTCTTTTTGTAATTTATAATCTGTTGGTGTCAATTCCAGGAGAATCCTTTCTCAAAAAAGAGATGGGACACTTGTTCAGTTGTTGGGAGCAGTGGGATTCTGACAAACAGCGGCTGTGGAAAAACGATTGATTCAACTGATTTTGTCATTAGGTGAGAAAGATGTTTAGAACAAAAATCATGATGAGGACTCTTCTTTCTGTAAGTAATATTTTGTTGTTTTTTTCAGGTGCAACCTTCCTCCTCTGGAAAATGAATTTAAGAGTGATGTTGGCATGAAGACTAACCTTGTGACAGCAAACCCAAGCATCTTAACAAAGAAGTGAGCCAAGAGTGACTCTAACATTGAACTGACCTGTTAGTTTTGTCTTGTTTCTTTAACTAATATATTATTTTGCAGGTATGGGTCACTGATGGCACGTCGACGGGCGTTTGTAGACAGTCTCCACCAGTATGGCAACTCCCTGCTCCTCTTCCCTTGCTTCTCTTCTAGTGGTAGTCGTGCAGTGTGTCAGCGGGCTGTGTATGCCATTGAAGACATGGAAATTCCTATCCAACCAATCTTCACAAACCCTCAGTACTTACAAAGTATGGACAAATTCTGGAAATCTCAGGGGGTAAAGGGACTTCGGGCTAGCACTGGAGCTTATATGATTAGTCTGGCTTTGGAATTATGTGAAACAGTTCATCTTTATGGATTCTGGCCATTTAGTAATCATCCATATAAGCTCTTTCCCCTGACTAACCACTACTATGATAATGTACCCTATAATAGTAGAATCCATGCAATGTCAGATGAGTTTTACTACTGGGTGCAACTGCACAATAAGGGCATTCTCAAGCTTCATCTTGGAGACTGTAAATCAGATCAGGCCTAGTTTATATGATGGAATAAAATAAAAAAGAGGTACTCTTCCTTTGAAAGAGCCAAGAGCCTTCCTTTCCACTTCCTCCATGTAAAGGTTGGCTGCAATAGGTGACACGGGGGAATTTGAAGTATGTTGTGGTAAGGCAGAGGTCTAACAGTGTGCAGATCTGATTGGGTGTGAAGTTGGTCCTGTCCTCCAAGGAGCTGTCTTCTTGTAGTCGTTTTCTGACAGTCTCCACAGCCTCCGTGGTGGATATGCAAGTGAAGAGAGAGACTACATCAAAGGACACCATGGTTTCATCTGGATCCAGGGTAAGTTTCTGGACCTTGTCGGTGAAGTCGGTGGAGTTCTTGATGTGGTGTGGGGTGTTCCCCACGAGAGGTGCAAGGATGGTAGCAAGGTGTTTTGCAATGCTATAAGTGGCTGAGTTTATGCTACTGACTATGGGTCGGAGTGGGACATCTTCCTTGTGGATTTTAGGAAGTCCGTAAATGCAGGGTATGGCATCCCCTGGATAAAGGCGGTGATATGTAAGGCGGTCAATGATTTTTCAAGGTCCTGAAGGCAAGCTATAACTTTCTTTTTGTAGCTGCTTGTGGGGTCTCGCTTTAAGGCTTTGTAGGTATGGTTTTCACCGAGGAGAGTAGTGATCTTTGTGTGGTAATCTGTAGTGTTTAGGACCACCGTTGTCGACATA
This sequence comes from Simochromis diagramma, assembly GCF_900408965.1. Taxonomy (NCBI): domain Eukaryota; kingdom Metazoa; phylum Chordata; class Actinopteri; order Cichliformes; family Cichlidae; genus Simochromis; species Simochromis diagramma. The sequence continues at coordinate 416,764 of NW_024387321.1, read as the reverse complement.
GTGGACAGAATTCCCAACACTCTGGCGTCCCACCCACAGGCCAACCGGCTCATCATCCACATCGGCACCAATGACATCCCCAAACAGCAATCTGAGCTGCTGAAGCTGGACTTCAGCCTCCTTTGTCAGTCGCAGGTGAGTGCTTTTATCTCCGGGCCCACCCCCACCTGTGGCAGAGGGATAGGCCGTTTCAGCCGGCTGCTCAGCCTTAACACCTGACTTTCCTCCGCCTGTGTCTCCCACGGTGTGGGTTTTATTAACAATTTTGATGCCTTCTGGGAGAGGAGGCATCTTTTTGGGGCAGACGGGCTTCACCTCAACGCCTGGGGACGCCGTTTGCTGTCCGCCAATTTGGCATTTGGCGTACAACACTCCCGCACATCGCCCCGTCATTACCCCAAACCGACATTATCTGCTGATCTGTCTGCCACTGACTGATGTCCCCCTGGTCCCAGCTCCTGTATTTGTTCCAATTTTAACAGTAATAAACAGAACTCTGGACTCGGACCTCTCTCTCCCACAGTCAACACAATACCCGTCATAATCACAAACAGAGAGCAACAGAATTATCATAAATCCAGTAACTCCAAAAACAAAAACTCCGGCCTCTTCAAAAATGTCAACATCCATTGAACTCTACTGTCAAAAATCCACCAGTCTCAATCAGTATGGCACTTTTAAATGTCCGCTCTCTGTTGAACAATCTTTTATTATTAATGATTTAATTTTAGATAATAAACTTGACTGTTTATTTTTAACTGAAACATGGCTGGGCTCGGATGCACCAGTTGTTCTCACTGAGGCCTCCCCACCAAATTTTAATTTCTCTTCTTCTATTAGAAGTGGTAAGAGAGGTGGTGGTACTGCATCTTTAACCAACAACACACTCACCACCAAACAAATTTTAGTTGATCATTTTACCACTTTTGAATTCCATGCTATTGTTTTTAGCAGCCCTCCAGTTTCATCTGTCACCATTTATAGATCACCTAAAGACAGCGCTGCTTTTATCAAGGAATTCTCAGAATTTTTAACAAACATACATTCAAAATATAATAAGATAATTTTAACCGGTGATTTTAACCTGCACATAGATACACTGCAAATTCCTTGTAGCTTGACAAGATTTATTGTCTTAAATTTAGTCAGATTATCTTGTCCATCTTGTTTTGAACATTACAAGCTAGTTTCCAGTCTCATGTGTTAGATGATTAAACATGTTTCAAGTATATATTACTTTTTTTTCTTATTTAGTCTGTATATCTAAAAATGAACCATTTTACATTTATTTCAATAGCTTTACGATAGAGTGTAAAACAAAAATTATCTCAAAATAAGAAACATTCACCTTTTTCCTTGAAATAAGAAAGTCCCTCATTGGAAGGTATTTATTTCAGATTTTTAAAGAAAGGACATTTTCAAGGTTATATTTTGTGTGAGGAGAAAATTGTTAGAAGGCAAAGAAACTCAGACTCAGATATCTTTTTACATGCGCATGGACGATGCCCCGACACTGCACCAATGTGTGCACTGTGTGTGTGCCACAGAGGAATCGTGCGGGGCTCTCAGTACATCCTTTATTTATACTCAAACAAGCTTTCACAGCAATAGGTGTGGCATGTATGGAACTGATAACAACTCCTTAAAAGGAGAGACCTTTAGCTTGTCTGTTGAAACAGGAGATAGCTTGGTATGTATAGATCTCAATAACATTTCCTTAAAAGGAGAGAGACCGTTAACTTGTCTGTTGAAACAGGAGATAGCATGGTATGTCACAGCATTTTTTCTGCACATATGGTCTCACTCCCTTTTCCTGTGGTGTTTCCAATTCACAAGCTCTTCTTCCTTTAAATGAAGCTACAAATAAACATAACACAAAACTAAAAATCTCTCAACATTCCCTCCTGTTTGTAGCGAATTTAAAGATACATCAATGTGTTTCAGACACAGACCCTACATTGTGAGTGCTTTCAGTCTGGTCGTCATGCCAACTATGCTTCATTGTTAATATCAGTTTACAGGTTGTTATCCTTCCTATTATTAGTTTCAATACGTTAAAAATAAGTTCTAATGTAATTTTGTCTTTGTTTATTTTATTTTTGTACTTCTTATATTTATATCTATTCGGTGGGGTCTGTTTCCAACCTTTTTAAACTACTTTAAACTACTTTGATCTCTAGTTTTCACTTAACAAGGGTTTTGTCAGTCACTGCACTGTAGTGTGACCTGATGCTGATTTTACTATTAAAGTATCTTCTGAGAATTGTACTTCCTGTGGTTTTCTGTTCAAAACGGTTTTACAAACTCCTGTGTCACATAACATCTGCACTGGTTTGCCATTAACATACACTGTCAGTGTAGGTTTGCCTTCTACTTCAGAAACTAATTGATCGACATTAAATACTTCTGCGTCACTTTTGTCATTTTCATTTGGCTTTTTTTCATTTAGTCATTCATTTGAATATTGTTGTTTGTCTGTTTTATGTCTGCAATCTCTGGTGAAATGCCCTTCCTTGCCACAGTTCCAGCACGTATTGTCTCTTTCTTCACTTCTTTCGCGTAAGTCTGTCTGTCCTACGTATCTCTGGCCCTTTTCCTCTAAATCCTCCTCTTCCTCTATTTCCTGTCCCTGTCTGTTACCTCTCGCTTCCACACTTGGAAATATTCTAATTCTTGCGTGCGTTTTCCTTTTTTTTTCTTTAAATCTTTTGTTTCTCCTACTTCTTTTAGTAGTGCTTCTTTAAGTTGTAATAGTGCAGATGGGCTACATTTTCCTTCCCAGGTGGGACATTTGATCTTTTTAGGATTTCTCCATCTTTGCACACTAATTTGTCCGGCGCCTGGACATTTTTTTTTTCTAACCACTGTTCGTCAACAGTAAACTTAGTGGGCTGATTACCCATTATGATAGAAACTGCAGAGCCTTCTCTGGTATTAGACGAATAAGAGTGGTTATTGACACGCCCTTCAACTCCAGCTATTCTGGAGCGGTGGCAATTTTATGAGATGAAACTCAACCGTTCTCCTTTGTCACCAGTACTTTGGCTACTGACAGGAAATAAAATTACAATAACAGTGAGAGTGATTCAGCAGCGTATTGTGCTGTTTAAATCAATTCACTCTCAACACACAGAAAACACAAACATTTACAACAACAGTCGTGCAGATCCTTTTGGCGGATCAGTCCTAAAAAAACTTTTAATTTGAAATCCTGTCGGCGGATTACTCCTATTTTTACAGATTCGTGAAGTGGATCAGACTAATTAAACCCTTTCGGCGGGTGAGACCTAAGTTTGTTTTATGCGAGTGTAAGTGAGTGGTTTCTTTACCTCCCCAAGATTCTCTGGCTATGTTGAAGGTCAGCCACTGGATCCCAATGTCGTGGACCACTTAATGACACTGGCCAGAACCCGAATTTTAACGTTCCTGGACTTTCACTCCTTCCTAGAAGAGGCTGTCGACAGACTTCAGTGCGGGCTTTCCACAACGGCAGGATACAGTGGCCGATGCTTCCTCTCCGGCTCGGAGGACCAAGAAAATGTGAGGAGAAAATTGTTAGAAGGCAAAGAAACTCAGACTCAGATATCTTTTTACATGCGCATGGACGATGCCCCGACACTGCACCAACGTGTGCACTGTGTGTGTGCCACAGCGGAATCGCACGGGGCTCTCAGTACATCCTTTATTTATACTCAAACAAGCTTTCACAGCAATAGGTGTGGCATGTATGGAACTGATAACAACTCCTTAAAAGGAGAGACCTTTAGCTTGTCTGTTGAAACAGGAGGTAGCATGGTATGTCACAGCATTTTTTCTGCACATATGGTCTCACTCCCTTTTCCTGTGGTGTTTCCAATTCACAAGCTCTTCTTCCTTTAAATGAAGCTACAAATAAACATAACACAAAACTAAAAATCTTTCAACATTTTGTCATAACATAGACACTGTTTCTGAAATTGACTGGGTAATATGACGTAAAATCAAGTAGGTTTTCAACAACAGTCAGTTCAGTTGCTTGGGCAAGGTTGGGAATTGCAATTTCATAGGCAAGAAAGTCTTTGTTGAAACCCAAGGTTTCATACACCTGGTATTCAAAACAATAAAGTACACTATTAACAATAAAAATGTTTTTTACAAGTCCAAAGATAGGGTTTAAACCATTTGCTGAAATGAGTATAAGAGACCTATCACAGATGTATTTGTTTCCATGTAAAATAAGCCACTTTACTCTAACGGCATGATGTATAGCATCTTCAATCCCCCAAAAATCTACAACCTTTGATTGCAAATGGTCCATATTAGCAACCTCTGATATACAGTGGGGCAAAAAAGTATTTAGTCAGCCACCGATTGTGCAAGTTCCCCCACTTAAAATGATGACAGAGGTCAGTAATTTGCACCAGAGGTACACTTCAACTGTGAGAGACAGAATGTGAAAAAAAAATCCATGAATCCACATGGTAGGATTTGTAAAGAATTTATTTGTAAATTAGGGTGGAAAATAAGTATTTGGTCACCTCAAACATGGAAAATCTCTGGCTCTCACAGACCTGTAACGTCTTCTGTAAGAAGCTTTTCTGTCCCCCACTCGTTACCTGTATGAATGGCACCTGTTTGAACTCATCATCTGTATAAAAGACACCTGTCCACAGCCTCAAACAGTCAGACTCCAAACTCCGCCATGGCCAAGACCAAAGAGCTTTTGAAGGACACCAGGAAAAGTATTGTAGACCTGCACCAGACTGGGAAGAGTGAATCTACAATAGGCAAGCAGCTTGGTGTGAAAAAATCAACTGTGGGAGCAATCATCAGAAAATGGAAGACATACAAGACCACTGATAATCTCCCTCGATCTGGGGCTTCACGCAAGATCTCGTCCCGTGGGGTCAAAATGATCATGAGAACGGTGAGCAAAGATCCCAGAACCACACGGGGGGACCTGGTGAATGACCTGCAGAGAGCTGGGACCAAAGTAACAAAGGTCACCATCAGTAACACACTACAACGGCAGGGAATCAAATCCCGCAGTGCCAGACGTGTTCCGCTGCTGAAGCCAGTGCATGTCCAGGCCCGTCTGAAGTTTGCCAGAGAGCACATGGATGATACAGCAGAGGATTGGGAGAATGTCATGTGGTCAGATGAAACCAAAGTAGAACTTTTTGGTATAAACTCAACTCGTCGTGTTTGGAGGAAGAAGAATACTGAGTTGCATCCCAAGAACACCATACCTACTGTGAAGCATGGGGGTGGAAACATCATGCTATGGGGCTGTTTTTCTGCCAAGGGGACAGGACGACTGATCCGTGTTAAGGACAGAATGAATGGGGCCATGTATCGTGAGATTTTGAGCCAAAACCTCCTTCCATCAGTGAGAACTTTGAAGATGAAACGAGGCTGGGTCTTCCAACATGACAATGATCCAAAACACACCGCCCGGGCAACAAAGGAGTGGCTCCGTAAGAAGCATTTGAAAGTCCTGGAGTGGCCTAGCCAGTCTCCAGACCTCAACCCCATAGAAAATCTGTGGCGGGAGTTGAAAGTCCGTGTTGCTCGGCGACAGCCCCAAAACATCACTGCTCTCGAGAAGATCTGCATGGAGGAATGGGCCAAAATACCAGCTACTGTGTGTGCAAACCTGGTAAAGACCTATAGTAAACGTTTGACCTCTGTTATTGCCACCAAAGGTTATGTTACAAAGTATTGGGTTGTATTTTTGTTATTGACCAAATACTTATTTTCCACCCTGATTTACGAATAAATTCTTTACAAATCCTACCATGTGGATTCATGGATTTTTTTTTCACATTCTGTCTCTCACAGTTGAAGTGTACCTCTGGTGCAAATTACTGACCTCTGTCATCATTTTAGGTGGGGGAACTTGCACAATCGGTGGCTGACTAAATACTTTTTTGCCCCACTGTAGGCTATGTCAGTTTGAGCTCATACTTCTGTCATAGATCCATAAGCATAGAGGGATCCAAACTTCAAGTACTGGTGTTTATTCAAACACATCAAAACAAACACAAGTGTTTATTTCCAAGTATAGGATTATTTGCAATCGCCATAATGACTATATGGGTTACTTGGTCTGCAGTGAACATGCTTCCTCTGCCCCCAGCATCTGGTCATCTAGCAATTCTGTAAAGTAACAATTTCAGTATTTCTACATCAATACATCATCAATGTCTCTCACAGTTGAAGTGTACCTCTGGTGCAAATTACTGACCTCTGTCATCATTTTAGGTGGGGGAACTTGCACAATCGGTGGCTGACTAAATACTTTTTTTGCCCCACTGTAGGACCTAGTTCTTTCTAATTTACAAATATCAGATGCTCAGTTCCTGCTTTACTTTGGCAACACTCTAGCAGCTGATTGTGGTTTACAAGAGACTTGCACACATTCTTCAAGTTTAATTTGGATGACCATTGTTTAAAAAAAAACTGTGCTTAGATTCGAATCTGATGCACATATGACGTATTACAGGTCCCAGGGCAATAATTTGAGAGGGAAGATGCAGCATGTAATGTTGCTTTGGGATTACATTTTTTTTCTGGGAATAGTTGCCTGAATTGTTTAAGATGATCTTCTATCATTTTTTTTAGTTTGGACAAAGTTTGTAAAGACACAACTGGGACAAAAAGTATTTTAACAATTTCAATTAAATTCAAAATAAACTGGATAAAGGGATTTTTCTCTACAACACTGTACAATAAGAATGGCAAAATCTTGATCAATATAAGCATTTGTCCAGAGGATTGTTTGAGTCTGTTGTCACTTGAAGCTAAAGTAGCAATACTAATTGGTGAAGGCTTGTCACGTATGTCCACTGATGAAAAAGGAAAGTTCTGCATGGCAGAATTAAACAAGTCCAATTCCAAATTTCCAGATAAAACAAGGTATTTCAACACACACTTAAATTCCATTGGTGCCACTCCTTCAAGAATTACATGCATAATATCCTGTGGCATCTGCTCTATGAGATTAAAACCTGGGAAATCAACTAATTTTCTTTGTCTATTTATGCCAAAAGTCGTTTTGAGCAAGGATTTTAAAAAATTCAGTAGTTGCCCTTTCTATTTCAATGCACTGCCTAATGTGTCCGTCCAATTTTCTTGCATTTCATCAAAAGTACACTCACAATGACGACATTTGCTATACGCAAAACCAACTCCTTCCTTAAATCCTGCAAGCTCATGCTGGGCCAGAGTGTCTCCACACACAGCAACAACTGCTCCATTTAAACAAATGAAATATGCATTGTAACACTGCCACATTCTAACAACAGGCCTTCAAAGTAAAACAGGAAACACATGACAGTCACGCAAAAACAAAACACTGACAACACCGAAACGTAACAAACAGCAAACTGCACAGACAAGTTCAGCATGAACATCTACATTATTTGATCACTTCTGACTTCCAATTATAAAGTATTTCAGTCCAAACATTCAGACTTTAAAATTTCTTTACATTCAAAGCAGTTGTTTCAAGGTCAGAAAAAATCAAATACAACTTTCAAAATCAGAGTACACACATTAAATTCCACAAAGACCACATTAAAGACCACTTACTAGCTGATAAATGAAACTGTTATAACACTCTTTAGTGTCTGAGTTGATTCCCTTGGAGATCTTTGATCTCCGCCAGAAATCAAAGGGTCTTAAACTCAAGTATAATTGACACAACTTTGTGTACACTCAGACTTAGGCTGTAATATGCTGTGTTTATCTCGTCACTTGGTTTGGCCCATGTAATTATACTGCAACGTGAGGATCAGTTTGTGTGGTTTAAACAAGTTTGATCTTACAAAGAGTTGCTGAACCAGAAGATAAAACAAACACATTCTCTGTTTGTGATACTGTAATGTACAGGATACGTAATCACAATATTCAGAATCTGTTAATGACTTCATCAGTAAACACAAGTATCACAATACTGTCATCTTCACTGTGATGTTTCCACATTTGTTTTGTCCTTCAAGAAAGAAAAAAAATAATTCTGGCCGAATTTTATAATAACGCCATTTAGATAATCTTGCAGTGCTGAATGACAAAACTGAGAAGTGAAAACAGCAGGAGACTCACATTTCAAACCTTCTGCAGTTCAACTGGAAGCTGGTATGAACCATCATTCTGTTGTTTACATTTTCTGTAGATCAAAAAACCACCAACAACAACAAGAAGCACAGCACAAACAGACAGACCAGATATCAGTCCAACAGACCCATCCTTCTTCCCTCCATCCTTCTTCCCTCCATCCTTCTTCCCTCCATCCTCTGTGTCTCCTCCTGTCTGACCTGCAGGTGAGAAACAGGTGTGAGGTATCAGCTGTCAGGTCAACCCAGCATCCTTCCATGGCGTGTAACAGACACACTGATCCACCATGTCCATCTCATGGATTTGCATCTCCAAAGTGTGAAATGTACATGGATGCAGAACCAGCAGAGGGAGATATATTATTTCAAGCCAACATGAAAACAGAAACAGACATTATTAAAACATTTACCTGCATGTACAAATTAGTTGCCTACCTTCATCGTTTGTGGCAAAGAAGGAGCCTGGAATGTATTTTATATCTTCCTCTGTCACTAGCGACTTATTGGCTTTAAATATATTATCTCCTCCTTCCAGTACTACAGCTAGTGCATCCGTGTCAGTTTTATGCAAAGTGTGAAATGGACCCAGTGGAGCGACGTGTCTTTTAAATGCTTTGCTGTGATATTGGGTTTGTCAGGTAGGTGATGAGTGAAGAACAGAACAGAATCCATTTCCTCTTCAAACTGCTGTCAGACATTATCTACTGCACTCTGATCACATCACTCAGACCAGCTGCTTTCTACAAAGTCTCATCAACAACATCTTTAGAAACAAACATCAACAACCAGGAAGCAGCTTCACCTCTGATCACACACACACTCAACTCTGCTCACTCACCTGGAGGACCAACAACACTCAGGTAAATAATGTTGAGCTCCCACGAGTGTATTTCTCCCATTAAGACTCGACACTCGTATGTTCCACTATCAGCAGTTGTCACATTGTTCAGAATCAAAGACACGTCTCCGTCCTTCATCTGTCTGTCCTGCAGATCCACCCGGTCCTTAAAAGATGGATGCTGGTCGTCTGGAGTAAACTGACCATCCCGGCACACAACAACATGCTGTGTCCCCAGACCAGCTCTGCTCCACTCAAGAATTATGAAGTTGTTGTTTGAAGCTCGACATGGCAGAGTGACGCTCTGTCCAGACTCGGCTGTGATGATTTTTGGGTCTGAAAGAGAAACTGAGAGAGCAGCGAGGTTAAAGGAATCAAATACACAATGCAGCTTTGCATTAGTAATGGTGTAACATAGCAGCCTATGCTGTTTTCTTCCTGCTAAGTATTATTCTTACTTATAATGGTAAAGAATTCAATAATGGTAAAGAATTTGTCTGAACATTTCTTTCCTGCCCTGTTTTTTTTCTACTCTTGATTATTGGCTGAGTCTTTACCATTCTGGCTATTGTTCGATCCATTCGAATGGTAGTCTTCCACTTTCTTCCATGTCTCTCTGGTTTGGCTTTCCATTTTAAAGCATTGGCGATCATTTTAGCTGAGCAGCCTATCATTTTCTGCACTTCTTTACATGTTTTTCCCTCTCCAATTAACGTTTTGATTAAAGCATGCTGTTCTTCTGAACAATGTCTGGCACAACCTGTCTTTCTCAGGTTTTCAGAGAGAATTGCATGTACAACATGTGCTTCATCCTAAAATACCACCTTAAATACCACCACATGGCCACCTGTTTCTTCACATAATGAATGACCTCACTGATTAGACTCTACACTGCTATATTTTGAACATGCCTCTTTCACTTAATTCTTCAATTACACACACTATTCATATCATGAATGTTGGGTCTGTTGGTTTCTATTGGAAATTTCTGTTGGAATCTACTACACCAGCAGTCCCCAGCAATTTTTGCACCAAGAACCGTTTTATGTCTGACAATATTTTCATGGATCGACCTTTAAGGTGTTGTGGATAAACACAACAAAATAAAAACAGTAGCAGTACCAAAAAAAGAGAAGATTTATTCCTAACACACGGGAAAAGACCCAGGGAAACTGAGTTAATGATAAAAATGATGAAAACCAATAAAAACCCTTAAAACCATAAATTTCACACCCGAGCCTCAACTCTCATGGTACCAAACGACTCCAGTCCGTGGCCTGGGGGTTCGGGACCTCTGCACTACACCTACTGGTGAATTATTTGCCATGTAATAATGTGATTTATACCAAAAACACTGATTCATCAGGTTAGTCATGTTGGACTGCTATTATTTTGAACACAACTCTTATCTTTTAAACTACTGTCTGCACAAAGCAAAGAAAACAGAAACAAACAAACCAAAAAAAAAGGCCTAAAAACATACAAATGACATTTGTAAATAACTATGAGCACATACTCAGTTTATCTCTTTGTCAGTAAATTGTGTAGTTACTTTTTGAGCCTTTGAAAATAGGGGACTGCGTATAAAAAAACCCTAAAATTCCTGTTAATTGAAGATGAAGGTCAACCCTTTAGCATCTTGATTGTTTGATTTAAATCCAGTGTACTAGTGTACACTGTCAAATAAACTAAATAAATGCAAATATTAATTCACTAATTGCTGCTTTTACACAAAATTTGACTAATTTTGGTGACTTTGCATCGATGTGTGTTAAGCAATTATTATAAGGTTTTTTTTTTATAAAGACTGTATATGAACAATACACATAACCATGCTTGCAGCATTCATCGGTTTGTCCTTTCTTCAAAGGATCAAACCTTTTGCTGAGCATGTTGGTGTCTGGAAACTGAGTGTGACTGAGAATATGAGGCACATTGAATCTTAATTGGTTATTTGTGATTGACAAGTTGTGTTAGCTATTGATACGTTTGTCTTTTTTCACTCTAATGAGACCATAGAAAAATAAGCAAATAATTAAAAATAATTTGAAAGACCATAGGTTTCTTTTGTATTTCTTAAGACTTGAAAATATTCCCTAAAACTATAAACACATCACAAATAGCTGAACATGAACTAGTATGTTTGTGATGCATCAACACAACTAGCCAAGCTAACTTGCCTTAGCCGACAGCTTCGAATTCAACAATTGTGTATTGAACTGAACTACCAGGTTCAGTTTGTTGTATGATTTTGTCAGAATGGATATGAAGATTTCTGATATGCAATGTCTATATATCGACCCAACACAGTACAGAAAAGAAAGCATCCCTGCCATTATATCTCAAGTCTCTGCATGCTGCTTTTTCTGTAGCTACAGTACAGCGCTTAACAAAGACCTTTGTAGCTGTATACATATGACTGTATATGTATATGACTCCTAAAACTACATGTTCAGTGTAAGTATTTGCCTCCTCCCTGATTTCTTACTTTTGGCATGTTTGTCAAACCTATCCAACCCTTCTCGGCCTTGTGTAGAAAAGTTATATAAGTTCCACCCTTGTTAAATCCTAATTTAATCCTTAATGTATGCTCAATCATCCAGGAAATCCCAAAAGTTGATTTTGTTTAACTGGAAGTAACATTTTCAGTGAAGGAAACTTGATCAGAATGAACTTTTGGAACTGTGATTAACCACCAGGCCTGATCGCTGCCAGACCCGTTGAATCAAGAAATCCATTAAATAGATCCTGTCTGACAAAGTGAAGTTGGCTAAGGTTTTGGGACTCCGTTGAACCACGGGCCATTTTCCACAAATATATGTATATATATATATAAAAAAATCAGGAAGGGGGCAAATACTTTTTTATTGTATTGTAACACTGACACACAAGTTGACTTGTTGTTTCTGTGCATTCTGGATCACAGTGACAAATGTTAAGTCCACCCAGCCTCGTGTTGCTTTCACATACACGGACATGTCGAGCCCATTCATAATTAACTCCTAAGGGAAACATAGTTAAAATATAAGCCATCTTCTGTAAACATCACGGAAACATCATTTGGTTTTTATCAGCTAAAATCTCACCTGCAGAGACGAACACAAAGAGGGCAACACTGAACAAAATGGACCATGATGATGCTCTCATGGCAGCCATTTTCGATTTCGAGTTCTGATACTGTTGTAACACCTTGAACACGTCACTTTTATGCAAGTCGCATCAGAGTGACGTTTGGTAGGCTGGACTGTTGGATGAACCGAAATAAGTGCGTTGTAGGAAAAGAGTCACAATGGTAACAGTGAGGGATATTGTGACGAGCTTTGCACGTTCTGGTGGCTTTTATTTTATTTTTTTTACCTTTATGTAACTCGAGCTGGTTTTCAGCTGCTCTGCACACACTGACACACCGCCCTCCTCCGGTCCCGGCACCATCCTTAAAGGGGAGGCTGATGGAGATCAGGTGCATGTCAGCCTCCCCTGACACCACACCCTGAAACCAGTGCTCTACTATATACTGTATATCCCTTGTTGCAGTATGTACATGTGTGTATATATGTGTCTGTCAATGACTTAGGCAGAAATAAAAAGCGGGACTTTCTTTGTCTTTCGTTGCAAACAACATCACTCTACAACTCTGATTATCCTACCAGCTAACAACATCCCAGCAGCCAGCTCAACAGCTATTTTATTTCATCCATCAGCCTCCAATTTTTAAGAACTATGTTACGCTTCGAATGACTTCTGCATGTTTTGTATCTCAGTTTGTTCTATTTAAAGATAGAAAACAGTGGAAAACACTTACTGCTGTTCCCTTAAAAACCTAAATCTTAAAAGCTAGAAATCCCATTTATTCCATTTTCCAAGTGTTGTTTCTGTTTTCCAGTCAATAAAGGATGTTGTGGAAGCAGTCAGCATGAGTCCCACATACAGACTGCTGTAGAGGTTTACTATGTAGGTCTGACAACATCCTTCTAACATCCTGGTGAAAGATTTTGAATGTTTGAATACTGACATTTGCTGGAAACTTTGTGTTGCGCCCATACTTTGTTAGTCAAAGTACAGGCATATCAGTATGATCCTGTACCTGTCCCTCACTTGTTGTTCTGTTGATGCTGTTTTGACTTTGTACAACTCAGATACTGTAGGCCATTCTGAACTACCTTCATATGGCTGTGGGTTTTGATCAGACGTTTTCTAACTGGAATTATTGGAATTACTTTAAAACAAACAAACCACTGAGCAGGAATGCAGTGCCAGAAACCTGCAGGTAGAAAGGATTTAATGAAAAAAAAACCTGTTTGACTTTCTCTCAAACCAACACTGTGACAAGAGATATTTTAATCGTCGTTTGATACAAACTTGAATGTGTGCAGAACGTTTATGCTACAAACACAAACACATTTAAAATGAGTGACTCAATGTAGGGTGTTATTGGAGTGTGGCATGATCATCTACAACATTGCTCATGTCTTTAAAAAGAGAAAATGAAAAAAGATAAATAAATGAATAAATGATTTGAGATGAAAATAAATTGTCATTATACCTGTGGAGAAAAGGTTCTACACTTTTGCTTGATTTTCAAGACGAGATAAAAAGTGTTTAAACTCTGAGGCCTCCTACATCCATAATGCTCCATAATGCAGCAGGGCCCACAATGGAGGATGTACAGGTATATCCTGTGTAGCATCCCTGGCTGAATGATGGTCTCTTATACTGATGCTTCACAGAGGTTTTATTGGAAATGTTTTTATTGAAACTTTCAGTGAAGACACCGTAAGAGCTAGGAGCAAAACAAAACCAGCAATATTAATACCATAAGATCAAAGGAAACAAATTTCTCCCACTCACATATAGCATATACATCAAATTTACATCACTCAATTCATTATATCACCTCACTAACTTACAACTACACATAAAGGTCAAGGTCAAGGTTAACAACATAAACTCTATTAAACGACATTTTGATTGCATGTAACTTATTCCGTTAGCGGAAACATTAACAAACCTTGTGCCACTGTCAGCCAGGTACTAATTGGCAAAGTAAACGTACATATTTTTCACTTTAAGGCACACTATTTACCATATCCTAAAAGAAACGTTACTAACAGCCCTGTAACGGTTTTGCGCCAGTTTCCTGTTTCAAAATAAAAGCTTGGATTTCAAAATAAAACCGAAGTACCTTTCAAACAAACGTAAAAATATTTACCAAATTTAAAGGTCATTTACATCCTGTACAAGAATTTTTACCTCCACTGTGTAAAAAGAAGTGTGTGGGACACAGCTGGAACTATGGAGGGAGGAAGACTACATGTATAAAATCTTACACCTAGCATTATAAAATCATAGGCTAATACAGGGCTACACCAACAATTTATGATGCAGTTTCTTTTAGACATTATATATGACATCACTTTAAAATTAGACTCCTTGCCGAGAACACTTCATTTAGTTAAACCCTTGTTGCCTTGCCTCCTATCTCCTCATAAATCTTCCTCACCTGACATGCTTACCCGTCTGGTGTGAGATACTGAGACACGGGAAATGAAAACAGGATGTACAGACCGAGGAAAGAGAAAAAGATAAAAGGCTTTAAGCTGTGAGTCCTTCTCCTGCATTGTTCCAGTGTGAACCACAAAGTCATTTAAACAAGTCTTTCTCTTTAACTAGATGGGAATTGTTTTTAGCTGCGAGTTTTGTGTATATGTGTGTACTTGTACACATCGCTGTGTTTGAACCAATAGAAAATCTCCTTCTCAGAGGAAGAGGGCGGGCTTTACTTGGTGTCAGTGACAGAAATGAAAAAGAGCTCAAATGAGTGAAAAGGACGATGAAGGAAACATCTGTGCTGTGTCTGCTCTGTAAGTAGAATCTCTGTGTTTGTTTCATCAGCTGTTTTTTAAAGTAATTATTTAATTAATAATTTTCATATTTATTATTTTCTCATCAAAACTTTATTGAAACATGTTGCTGACAACAAATTGAGGTGAAAGAAAACACCCAAAACAAGTTAAGCCTGTTTACTGATCTGAAACATGTAAGTGTGACAAAAACCTAAGAAATTAGGAAGGGACCCACGAGTTCAGATATCTGAAGTTGTCCCAAATGAAGACTAAACAGATTACAAAATAGATTCCTCATATTTTAAAAACAGATAGTCAGACACAAGTGTTTGGACTTCAGTCCCAATAGCACAAGAAACATTTTGGGCTTTTTAAGTTAAGCTTTCCTGCACATCAAGGCAAAGTCAGATCATCCATATTTTCAACCAAAGTTCAGTGTAGCTTCTGTCTGTTGAGAAAACAACAGTATGTGAAACATGAGTGGGTCAATGTATCCAAGAGTAACTTGGATACAGTTACTCTTCAGTAACTGTATCCAAGACATTTTCTCTCTGCAGATCCCTGTCTGAGCAATGTGGCCCTTTGTTTCTTATCATTAATAGAGATCTTGGCAAAGACATAATGAAACACAATCAGAGATGGTGCTTAATCGCACATAGCAAAACTGGCCCACTCAATGTGCTTACACATGGCCCACATACCACAAAGAATGACGGCCCTTTGGTGGCCCAGATCTGGGCCAGCACCAGGCCAGTTGCAGACACACTTCTTTTGATCAGTAGCTGACTTGCTGTACCCCTGAGCTACAGCCACGCAGTGGTAAACATGAGTAAACCGTCACTAAGATTTGGATAATGTGTACATTTAAAAACTTTGGCTACCATAGCAGTATAGTATTGCAACATGGCATTTGGGTTTTCTAACTAAAATAGGAAAATAGGAACATAAATAGTGTCATCATTGCCAGACCTGGCAACAATCTGGTTGATATACACCGAGCCATGACACCAGTCAGTCAGACGTGCCAGCTTGATGCCGGATCCAGGCCAGACAGTTTTCTATGAGCCTGGGCCACATAAACCAAATCATAATCGGTCCAGATGTGGCATGGCATCACATAAATGTGCCATTTACGTCAGGTCTGGCCCACATCTGAATGACAGACCACTGATCACGCCAGAAGTCAGCCAGCAGTGCGGGCTTGACACCAGATCCAGGCCAGACCTGTCTACAACCTTACGAATTAGTCACAACACATTGGCTCCCCACTCAACATAAAGACAGGCAAACACAGGCATGAAATCAGATGGACACAAAAGATTTTCACTGTTATTGAAGAAAAGAGTGTTCACAGCTGGCTTTAACATAGACCTTAATTTTCCATTTTTCATATTTTCATTAAGTCTGCAATCATTTCATTTCAAATTATCCATGAAAAATATGACAAAAAAGTAAAATCTGCAGCAATATTCTCAGTTTATAATAAAAAGTACATTTTCTTTTTATCCTATACTGTTTGCTAAAAAATGATAGCATTTTATTGCATCATCTAAGGCTTCTAAACTGGAAATGTGACAGATGATAAAATAAAGCATCCACTCCTACAGTGAGCACCTTCTTTGGTTCTGTTATGCATGGATGGGCTTTTCAAAAAAAAGAATGTTCACCTCAAAGTGCTATTTCTTTAGTTCTGATGTCACTGCTGAGCTACAGAACACACCAAGGTCAGTAACCTTCCTCTGTCACAGTTTAAACCTGATAAATGCTCACTGATATGACCTGATTGGGTTCATGTTTGCATATTGGATCTTTAAAACTGGATAGTTGCAATGCAGATACAGCAAAACATCCTTTTAACAATGGCAATGTCATTCTCACCCTCACAGCTCGTCTGACTGTGAGTCCCAGCAGCTCTCAGTTCTTTAAATATGACTTTGTGTCTCTGAGCTGTGAGGAGGACGACAGCTCTGCTGGATGGACTCTGAGGAGAAACACGACAACAGACACCAAAGCAAAGTGTGGAGCTGGATTTGGAAAACCAGCTGGTTCTTCCTGTAACATCAGTTACATTGACACACTGGAGAGTGGAGTTTACTGGTGTGAGTCCAGAGAGGGTCCCATCAGTAACATGGTTAACCTGACAGTCACTGGTAAGCTGAGTGTGTGGAGTTAGTGTTGATGAAGCTGTGTGTAAATGGATGAAATGCTGTAGTTTGTCTCTGTGTTGAGGTGGATCAGTGATCCTGCAGAGTCCTGTCCTCCCTGTGATGGAGGGAGATGACGTCACTCTGCTCTGTAAAACAAAGACCACTCCCTCCAACCTCCCAGCTGCTTTCTATAAAGATGGCTCCCTCATCAGGAAGCAGCCTACAGGTCACATGACCATCCAGCATGTTTCCAGGTCTGATGAAGGCCTCTACAAGTGTGACATCAGCGATCATGGAGAGTCTCCATCCAGCTGGATCACTGTCACAGGTGACACACTCACCTGTCTGTGTTTCTGCAGGTTTCAACATTCACAATGTGACGACAACTTAATGACTGTGTTTGCTTTATTTTAGACAAACACAGCACCACACCTCCAGATATATCCGTCCCTTCATCACTCTCCCTTCCTGTTCTCTCTGTGTTGTCATCTGTTGGATCAGTCATTGCGTTTGCTCTCCTGGTAGTGGTCATGAGATATATTCATAGGAAAGGTAAAGTTGATATTCGGATGTCTGAGCTTTTTTAGAGTTTGTACTCAATATAAATATATGTGTGTACGTGCCTACTGATTTTATTGACTGTGAATTAACCTGTTAACCCTTTAGAGCCGATCGGAGCGGACACGCTCCATTTTGCGTAACTATTTTTAAATCCTGGTAGCTCTGCAACCACGTAAGCTAGCGCAAAATTTTTTTTTGCATATGAAACCGGAGGAGTTGTACTTACAGCTTATGCCATCAGCTTGTCCTAGGTCACGGTTTCCTTCCACATAAAGCTTTGCAAAAACTGCATAAAAAGCGCTTGCAGGAACAAAAACATAATATTCCAGAAACACGCTTTGCCGGTCCGATCAGCTGTTCATAACACTTCCTACATTGGAATAGACGTCAGCGCGAACTTTTGCATTTCCGCCATTACCTGCCCGAAACCGGAAGTGACGTCATTTTCGCGGAAATGTAGTCTTTTTTTACCATCAGGGCCTCAGGGCCTATACTGGTCTTTTTAAAAGTTATCTTTGACTTTATGACTTTCTGTGTCGTTTCTGGGATGCTTAGGACTCATATTGCACTGCTGGAAATAGTTTATTTTGATGCATATGCTGCTTTTTTGCAAATTTGCAGTATAATATTTATTTTCGTTTTTCCTGCAGTGTATAAAAATTGGTGTATTTCAAAAATAAAACTATGAAGACACTCAAAATAAATTTCCTGTGGTGGGAAACTATTTTGTGCAACTTTTTTGTATTTACAGTTTTGAGGGATAAGCCTCTTAAATTTCTCTAACTACAAATATATGTTAAAAAATCAAAAACGATTTTCAATTTTTTTGTAGTTTATTGCACTTTTTTGCAATTTATGTAATTACTATGCACTTAATGAATACATATTATTAAAATCTGGGCTATAATGGTTGTATTGATGTATAGCAACTTGAAATGCTCCCAAAAATGGCTCCACAGCATGTAAAAATATAATATAAGCTCTGGCGGACTTGGTTCTATGGTAGGTCTTAAAGGGTTAATGAAGCAACAATGTTACAAAACTGTGTGCCTGCTTAGTGAGGTCTGTTAGGAAAGACGGGATTTTAAATCTTCTGTTGGTTTGTAAGGAAATTGGCAACATGGTTTACAAGACTACACTGTCTAACCTCCAATGATTTAGACTTGGTTTTAAGTTGATAGATATTACTGTGTTTTCATAATAGTTTATACAATATAATAGACGATTAACCTCTTAAGCCCCAACGCCCCCTGATACGGGGGCAAAAAGCAGGAGATCAGGTAGGCTTGGGGCTTAAGAGACTAAAGAGATTATGCATTATAAATAGTTAGATAAACACAAAATGGTGAATGATTAGGAACTAAATGAACATTCTTTATTTCATAATTAGGGCTCAAGTTTAACCCTGAAATCAAAATTGTTATTATTATTTTTGAGTGTGTGTGTGTGTGTGTGTGTGTGTGTGTATCACCAAGTGTTGTTCTTTGTGTGCTGAACTGTTTGTCTGTGGTTTGTGGTTAACAGATGTTAATGGGTCTGCAGCCGTCCAGTTTCCTGTTTGTCATCATAAAAATAGCAATATATATGTGTTATACATAAGTGCTTTATATTTAGATGATACCAACATTTTAGAAGCATCTAGATATAAATTCTAAATCTGACTGTAATAAACTAAATAATTTAAATGAAAAGATCTGATTCATGTTCACATAATGATTTCTGCAGCAGCCAATAGTCTACAAAGAGCTCTATTATCAGCTGCACAACCAACAGTGATGCTCTTCATATGTGTTTTATTGTGCAGGCATTGATACAGATGCAGTCTACTCAACAGCAAGAACAGAAGACATCAAAGACAAGGAAAACAAATCAAAGATGAGAGGTACAGCTCCAGTTTACAGCTAAAACTGAGGCTGATCTAACAATTTAAAACCTTTGAAATGGTATAGTATAATTCATCATCTTTACCATCTTATTAGCTTGTTAATATTTAGTAATTAGCACTGTGTGCATTGGTGGGAACACCACAGGTTGTGTGTGTGTGTGTGTGTGTCAACAGCAATACACTGTCTGTGAGGCTTCAAGCAAAGAATCTTGATTCGACTACAGTTATATTTTCAATATTGATGTAGGAACAGATCGGGCGGTTTAATGGTGATCATTACTGTTTTAGAAGGAACAGAATATCTTTTTGTTCAACCTGCAGCTCATTTTCTTAGGGACACATGTAACCTTAAAGGTGCTACTGCATTGATTCACCCTCCTAGTATGTGCTAAATGAAAGGTGTGTTGGGACTTTTGATTCATATCTGTGCTAGTTAATATTTTATAATCTGTGTTAATGAGACATAATTGCCAAAATCAGCTCACACAGTCCTTTAATACAAGAACTTTTTAAAACCACAGCTGCAGCTTCCTCCTGGTGTGAGAACATGCTTACTTTGTGCTCTGTGGTGAAGAGTGTCAGTCTGCATTAAAAAAAAGTTGCCAGTTTTGCGGCCGTCCACCTGCCTTTTCAAAGAACTCTCCCCCACTTCTACGTGGTCATCGTGTGTTTCACACCACAGGTACAGCAGAGGTATTAGGATTAGGAAAAAAAAAAGCTCATCAGATGCTGTGGTTTGTGAAAAACATCACTAAATCTTTTCATGCTGCTGCATAAAAGAAATTAATAACAGAGGTTTTGTTTTAGTTCAGTAATGTAACAGCAGTCATTCTGTTGTAGTAACTGAAATCTTTTTATTCTGCAGACACAGAATCAGTCGCTGTATACTCAGCAATGAGAACTGAAGGCATCAGTCATGGGCTAAAAACCATCAGAACAAGAAGGCCCAGGTACAGCTGCTCTGTATGTCTTAATGCATGTTCAATTAACCATCTGGACATTGTATTTTCAGAGGGGAAAAATGAACATTCTGCACAATAAAAGCAGAACCAAACAGAAGCCAACTTTTTTATTCAGATAATGCTCATTTTCTTTTTTTAACTGGACCTCTTTTTATTTGATTTCCTGTCATTTATATCCTGTTCGTGGTACATATTCATATCAAATATGACCAGCATTTGTAATAATTACATTAGTGCATGCACAAGTAATCCCTGTGAACCAGTTATTGTTCTACTCTTTAACTCATATGAGATCAAAGAGGGGGGACTTAAAATGTTCACCTCAGGGACAGTAGCTCCACCCAAATCCTCTCTTGGTGAATTTTCATAATCAGAAGAAGTGTGTGTGTGTGTGTGTGTGTGGGGGGGGGGGGGGGGGGGGGGTAAAACAAGTGAGGGGCTGCACCAAGAGCCAGAATAAACTGTGAATCATGCATCATACCCTGGAGTCCAGCAATACAAATTAATATTTTAAAAGAAGCAAACAAGCTCCTTTAAATTTGGTTACATAACCTCTTTTTGTGGTGTCTGATTTAACAAAGAGAAATCCTGTACAATGGAAATAGATTTTGATAACAACCAGTTTCCTATCAAAGAGCCAAATATAAAAGATAGTTGTGAACTTGCTGGACATGATAACTGTAACATGTAGCCATCTACTGGATGAACATTGGTTGGTTCTTTTTCTCTATCTAAGTAGCATACATCTTTAACCATTCAAAAAAATAAGTCACTAACAATTCAAAAATAAATTCCAACTTTTGCAATTCCAATTATTGTTTTTAAAGTCATTAATAATATATCCTGTGTAGGAGTGTTTAGCTTATTTTAGAGGTTAGAAATGTGTTATCATAGAATGTAGAACTATTGTAGAGACATTGATACTGCCCTTGATATAATAAAGGGCTCATTGTGTTGTGAACTTAGGAGTAGATTGTAGGAGACCTCCCCCACTGAGTGGAAATTCCCCAGAGGATGCTGGGGTGGGGGTCTCAACATTTGTAACTGGATAACTGTGGTCTGGAAGGGAGAGGGGTTTTTATGACCTTTAATAGGAAGTCACCTACACCCAAGTGGTTTAAACGTCACACCCACACAGCCACACGCACACTCACGCATGTGCACTCACACATACACACAGGTATGCGTAAACCGTCCACACACGAGTCACTCACAGAGACACCGTGGGAACGACACATGTAGGCATGCATGTGCTCGTGCACATAGCCACACGACAGAGTTGTGCAGAACACCGTGGGGGTTTTATGATGGGGTCGCTTCTATAAAGCTGGCTGTAACGAACAAAGGGGTGAAGATTTTTGCAGAGGGACACACCGGCCTCGTCTTCCCTTCTAGAAGTGCATGCTTAAAAATGAAGATGAAGAAAGATGAATAAAGGTTTTGTGAAAATGACTACTGAGTTCCGGTGCCGTCTCTGGAAGTTTCGACGAATAAAAGAACCGGGGTAAAACTGATTTCGCAACACCTGTAAAGCCAATACATGCGGGAAAAATAACAGTTGAAAGAAATTAATAAAAGCCCCAAAGTATCATGACATCCAACAAGCCCATGAGTGCATAAGAAATTCTGACAACAACTGATGTTTGAGTCTTTGGGACCTCTGTGTTTTTTTATTCTTTCCAATGTTTAGCCAGAAAAAAAAATGGAGATGAAGAGTATTCAGAACATGAAGCTTTTTGCCTTCACTGGACAACACAGGGAGTAGACCGGAGGGAGGAGAGAGAGTGCTGGGGAATGGCACACAGGGAATAGTTTACAGCAGGCCTCTGCAGTACATGGCTTATGTAACCCAGATCATTGTTTGAGTATGGGATTTCTGATTATTTGTAGTCACTGATCGCACCACTGTGCCGTGCGCATAGCCACTCTCTAGTCCAGCTACAGAGTTTTTTTCCTTCCGTTCGTCCAATGAGGCGCATGCTGCTCTCGTGCCCTCTGCGAGCTGGAAATTCGGGTACAGTAGACATTTGAGTTGCTGTAAATAGTTTTAAAAACCTTTTATATGTGAAGCTAATGATTTAATATGTTGTTAGAAAAAGGAGTCTTGTAGCGGTTACGAACGTGAAGCTGAGCTGAATCCGACAGCCAGATTAAAAACACCCCCAAAGCATTATGTTCCCACCACAATGTTTGACAGTGGGGATGGTGTTCTTTGGGTTGAAGGCTTCTCCGTTTTCATGCCAAATGAAGGAAACATTGTGACCAAAAAATTCAACTTTTGTTTCATCTGACCATAACACAGAAGACCAGAAGTCTTGTTCTTTGTCTAGATGAGCATTTGCAAAGGCCAAGTGAGCTTTTATGTGCCTCATCTGGAGAAGTACCGTCCTCCTTGGTCTGCATCTGTGGAACCCAGCAGTGTGCAGCGTCCATTGGACTGTCGGCCTTGAGACATCACCAGCAGAGCCCAGATTCACCAGGATGCCCTTGGTGTTGATCCTTGGATTCTTTTTCACCTCTCTCACTATCCTCCTGGCGAGCACAGGTGTCACTTTTGGCTTCCGACCATGTCCTCTGAGCGGAACATCTTGTATTTTTTAATAATGCTTTGCACTGTAGCCACTGGAACTTGAAACATTTAGAAATGGCCTTGTAGCTCTTTCCTGACTGCGCAGCCACAACGTGCAGCCACAGGTCCTTTTATCTGTTGGGAGACACCTGTGTCATTTCCAGTCAAAAAATAACTTGCTGGTTGAATAAAACTAACTTTAAGTCATAAATTGTCAAAGGTATGAATAATTATGGGCTTGGTTTTGTATGTTTGATATATATGAATCTGGTAATTCTGTAAATTCTAAATTCAGACAAATCCCAAGGATTAAGTGTTGCATGTGGTCTGTATTGCTTGGAATTGCCTGAAATATCTTTACATGCGCCTTTATGGTTGTATTGATATAATAAAATTATAATCTGGCAGGTCCACCAGACCAGTGAGCATTGGCAGATTATTTGAACACAGCACAAGGGTGACCAAATGTTATTGCTCACTCTCAGGTGTTGCAGACAGGCTGCAGCTATGGTGATGGTCCCCATTTCAAAATCTCACTTCTCAGCTTGTCAGAGAAATATTCTGTCGAGGTGGAGAGAGTTTGACTTCTTAATGTCATTTAATGCAGGTGATGAGCTAATTGTTTCAAGCTTGTAATCCTGTTTTTTGAACTGTGTGTGTTTGTGTTCAGACGTTAAACCAGATCCAGACGTTGTCTACTCTTCACTGAAGTAGTCCACCAGTCCAACCACTGACGTCCAGCTGCTGGTCTGTAATCCCCCTGCAATACAGATCAGAAGACAGCTGGTTTTTTAGGTTGAAAACTTTTATTATTATGTTGTTATTATGTTTTAATGTCCTCAGAAGCTTCTCTGTTATTTAGATATTAGTCATGCTTGTTGGATCTCTCTCTTGTTTCTGTGGCAGCAATATGGTTTCTCTGCAGGATTAATAAACTTTTTATCTCATTTGTTTTTCTCGTGTGGTTTTGTGGGTTTAAAAAAGGTTTTAGATGGAAAATTTGACTTGTTTAGGTTTGGTTGTGGTTATTATTTAGAATAAACCCCTACTCCAAAATAACAACAGCACAGAAAAGATTAGGTACAGCCTCTGTTGTGCTTGACGTTTTCCATGAAAGTTTCCACTTTTATCAATTAATTAATTTAAACAGAAATTTCAGAGATCACATGTGGTTTTCTGTCACATCCAGACATGTAATGGCATCTGGTGCACAGACATTATTAAGTCGTTGCCCCTTTTCCGAGTGTGTGTAGCCACAGCGGTTGATCACATGATCAAATGTTAATGGGATTTTTTTTTTATCAGTCATCTGTCTCTTAGTCTCATCTTCCTCACATCTTATTGTAGCTTTAAATAAAATACTCTTTTCTCATCCATCCATCCATTCACTTCCACTTATCCTTTTCACTGGAGCCTATCCCAGCTGTCATAGGGCGAGAGGCGGGGTACACCCTGGACAAGTCGCCAGTCTGTCGCAGGGCCAACACACAGGGACAGACAACCATTCGCGCTCACATTCACATCTATGGGCAATTTGGATTAACCAATTAACCTATCCCCACAAGCTGCATGTCTTTGGACTGCGGGAGGAAGCCGGAGTACCCGGAGGGAACCCACGCAAACACGGGGAGAACATGCAAACTCCACACAGAAACACCCCGGCCTGATGGTGGAATTGAAATCAGGATCTTCTTGCTGTGAGGCCACAGTGCTAACCACCATGCTGCCCTCTCTTTTCTCATTTCTATGAAAAAGTTTCAAAATAACTGGACAGAAAGTTGAGTGTCCGTCTGCTGAAACACTGCAAGGCTGTCAGAGAAGGGAAAAGGAGAAGGAATCAGAGAGTGTTGTTTATGGTCAGTAGTTGAGGTGAATTAAGGTTATAATAATAATACTTCTCACAATAATATACCAATTTTAATAAGGTACAGGGAAATGATTGCTAGAGGGTGCTGTTACTCTCCAGGGCACTTTTTTTTGCATATGAGGAATTGTACTTACATGTAATGCATTCAGCTTGTCCTAGGTCACGGTTTCCTTCCACATGTGGCTTTGCAAAAACTGCATAAAAAGCACTTGTAGCAACAAAAACACAATATTCCAGAAACACGCTTTGCCGATCTGATCGGCTGTTGAACTCAAGTTACACTGAAGTAGTTTATTTTGATGCACATGCTGTCTTTTTGCAAATCTGCATTATATTTACTTTCGTTTTTCCTGCAGTATATAAAAATTGGTGTATCTCAAAAATAAAATTATGAAGACACTCAAAATAAACTTCCTGTGGTTGGAAACTACTTTGTGCATCATTTTTCTATTTACAGTTTTGAGGGATAAACGTTTGAAATTTCTCTAACTATAAATATATGTAAAAAACACAAAAACTATTTTCATGTTTTTTTGTAGTTTATTGCACTTTTTATGAATTGATGTAGTTACTATAGACTTAATGCATACATATTATTAAAATTTGGGATGTGATGGTTGTATTGATATATAGCAACTTGAAATACTCCCACAAATGGCACTACAGCATCTAAAAATATAAAGATAAGCTCTGGCGGACTTGGTTCTATGGTAGCTCTTAAAGGGTTAAACACAAACAAAACATATCTTTGCCAGAAAAACAGCCAGATGGAGAATAAAGTGCTCCACTCTCCCCTATTCTTGAATAAACGTTCTGATTCAGTCCTTCAAATTAAAAGAATCCAATTCTTCAAGTTTAATTCCAGGACTGAGGTCTGTATCTGCAGCTCAGATGGAGATTGTTTTAAATTTATTTATATAATATATTTTAAATTTGTATTAAAGCCCAACCCTTTCATTATTAGGGGTGTGGCCTCTTCGATTGACAGCATGGTAACACGGGCATCTCTAGCTGCTAACTAGGCAGCTAATTGTTGGATGTGGACCTCTGACCGTGATTGTGCTGCTGTATTCTTTTTAATGCAATTATCTGACCAGTAATATGGCTGCTGTGTGGCTAACTGAACTAAAAGACCGTTCAAGAATTGCTCCAGTTTAGTTTATAAAAATTTCAGTTTTCACTGATCCCGTTTACATGTGGACGAGAGGCCGAAACGCACAGAAGAAGCTGCATTTTCAAAAATACGCAACTTACGCAGTACATTTCAAAAACTTACATGTGGACGTAGCCTTAATCTTGTGTGAAAATACCAAATAATATTAAAAAAAATAGTTCTTATACACTTTTAAAGAAGTAGCTGTCATGGTCTGCGGTGGGTAGCTGGAATTTCCATAAGGCTCCTGAACTTACCTGGGATCCACCGCTGGGCAGGGCCAACTCCTCCAGCTCCTGCACACCTGGAGCCTATTGCAGGCAATCAAGCCAGAGGGATTTAAGCCACACGTTGATGTTCATTCACTGTCAGTTCGTCATCAACACATCAACGACTGTTCCCTGCTCAGCTCCGCTCTGCATCTCAGGCCCCGTTCCCTCGCCCTAGCCATGTCAAACTCCACGTCTTATTGTTTTTTTTTTGTCCTTGTGGTAGGACTCGACTTAAGCGGTCAAAGAAGTGCAGGAGACTGATGCTGTCCAGTGTAGCAAGTGATTTATTCACCATTCTGTGGCCCAACAATATTTACGAAGAAACAAATAAGAAACTCAACTCTATAATTAACTCAGTTCAAATAAACATAACTAAACTTAAATCAACAGAAATTAAGGTCAAACTGCACACAGCTACACTGACCTGAACCTTTCTTCCGAAACACCTGAGTTTGTCTGCTTAAATAGTCCACTTAATCAAACAATTTCTGCTCTGGACTATTCCATTCAGTAGGTACGTAAGATGAACATGATCATATTCAATCCTCTACTACTCTTCTTGACTGGCAACAAACTCTGGTGTAATCAATACATATCACAACAGTAAATCTATTTCTTTATAAACCCTTTAAAATCAACTTTATTAAATTATAAGAATTCTTCCCCTTCCTCACTTGGTCTCTTCCTGTGACCTCAGATGAACCCAGAAGGTATAAAGCAGGAAGTAAAACTACATTTCCTCCTTTTGCTTCTGCAAGACAGGTAGGTAAGGTAAGTTCAAAACAATACAAATTAACAGTTAAAATAAAGAACATGTTAACTTAACAAACTTGTATGA
The DNA here is from genome assembly GCF_900408965.1 of Simochromis diagramma. NCBI lineage: Eukaryota > Metazoa > Chordata > Actinopteri > Cichliformes > Cichlidae > Simochromis > Simochromis diagramma. Next base: position 389,733 of record NW_024387321.1, on the reverse strand, counting down.
ATTGATTTAAACCAAGATGTTATATTATATAATCTGTAAAAGTGCAGAACATAAACAAACCCGGGATAGTAGATGTTTGCCTATTGCAGATTACATGTGAAATATGGTTAAATCAAAACAAGAATGTTAACTAAGAATGTAGACAAATGGTCTTCTCACCCACTTTGTCACACTCCCCCCCCCTTAAGACCGTTACTCCTCTGAGTCACGGGACAGAAAATCAGCAATGACATTCTTATGTCCAGCATTTGCGATACGTCGAAACACATCAGCAAGATGTTTCAGATGATCTTCCCATGTACCACTGTAAACAACAATGTCATCAATGTAGGCCGCTGCATATTGTTCCGCACCCTTCAACACTCGATCCACCAACCTTTGGAATGTAGCTGGTGCTCCATGCAAACCAAAGGGCATCACTGTGAATCTAAACAGTCCACTCGGCACTCTGAATGTTGTTAAGTCCTTAGATGAGTCTGTCAAGGGAACCTGCCAATAACCTTTACAGAGGTCAAGGGTAGTCAGAAATTTAGCATTTCCCAAACGATCAATTAGTTCGTCAACCCTCGGCATTGGATAAGGATCAAAAGCAGACACAGAATTTAATTTAGAAAAGTTTACACAAAATCTAAGCTTAGGATCATCTTTCTTTGGTACAAGCACAACAGGGCTACACCACTCACTGTGCGATGGCTCAATGATTCCTGCAGCCAGCATCTCCTCCAGCTCACTTTTCAACTCAGGCAATAGCCTAGCTGGGATACGGCAAGTGGTATCTCTAATTGGCCGTTGGTCTGGAGAATGCAAAGTGATTTTGTGTTCAATGAGGTGTGTACGACCTGGCTTTAGACTGAAGAGTTCTTTGGTCATAAGTGATTGCACCTCCTGACGTCTTTCCAAAGGCAAATGGTTTAAATCCGGAAACACAGTTTTGACAGCTGAAGAAGGGAAGTACTGCTCCTGAGGCTCTTCTTCATCCACAACTGTACATGCCCACATGGATGTTGAGTCCTGTGGCTGGTCAGTCCACTCTTTCAAAAGATTGACGTGGAACACTTGATGATTCTTTCGACGGTTTGGTAAATGAAGCTCATATGTGACTGGGCCTGTCTTCTTTGTGATTTCATATGGCCCCTGCCACTTTGCAAGAAGACTGCTCTCGGAAGTTGGCAAAAGTAGAAGAACTTTCTGTCCCTCACAGAAGACTCTTCTTCTTGACACTTTATCATATCTTTGTTTTTGCCGCTGTTGCGCATGGGCCAGATTGTTATTAGCAAGTTCTTGGAAATGTTCTAGCTTGTCTCTCATTTTGAGGACATGTGAGAGTTCACTAAACCTCCGCTCTGACATCGAACCCTCCCAAGCTTCTTTCAGAACATCCATTGGACCTCTGACAGGATGCCCATAAAGTAGCTGGAATGGTGAAAACCCAGTAGAACTTTGTGGAACCTCTCGGTAGGCAAATAACAAAAATGGGAGCCATTGGTCCCAATCTGACCCAGTTTCATTCACAAATTTCCTGAGCATTGATTTTAAGGTCTTGTTAAATCGCTCCACAAGGCCATCAGTCTGTGGGTGATAGGGACTGGTCTTGACACCCTGGATCCCTAACAAACTGTATACTTCTTTAAGCATCTTAGAAGTGAAATTGGTCCCCTGATCTGTAATGATTTCTTTTGGGATACCTACTCTGGAAAACAACTGAATCAGGCAGTTAACAATCTGACGAGCCTTTATTTTCTTCAGGGGGAAGGCTTCAGGATATTTTGTGGCATAGTCACAAACCACAAGTATGTACTTATGACCTGCTTTACTCTGTTCTAATGGGCCAACAATGTCCATGGCAATGCGTGAAAAGGGTGTATCAATGATGGGCATACTGATAAGCGGAGCTCTATCTGCTTTCCTGCCTGGAGCTGTTAACTGGCACTGTGGGCAAGCTTTACAGTATTGTACCGTATCACTGAACTGTTGGGGCCAGTAAAATCTGGGAATCATTCTGGAAAATGTTTTAGATTGTCCCAAATGTCCTGCCCAGGGAATGGAATGACTCATTTTCAAAATGGTAGATCTCAAACTCTGGGGAATCACCAACTGGTCACCAATCTTGCTACGGCGATGCAACAAATCTCCCTTAACCACAAACACTTCCTGCCTTCCCTCAACTGTAGTTGACTCTGGAACACATTTAGAGAACAATGGTTTAAGTGTTAGATCCTCTTTCTGAAGCCTAGCAACCTGACTAGCACTGGGGAGAGATTCAGTCTTTAAAGGATCTAAAATGTGTTCAGCTACTCTTGTTCCCTTCACCTTTTCATGTCTTCTCTGTCTCTTGCTCTTTTTTGGTTTAGAACGAGTGCTAGACTCGTCCAATGGTACATCCTCATTTGCAAAAGGTAATTCATCCCAACCCAAAGCATTAACCTGTAGCTCCTTAGCTTTTGACCTTGTGACCGCTAACAAACTTTCAACGGTTTCAGTCTGACAGGGATGCTTGGCTATTAGCTCTGTGAGTATTGGGAGATCACGGCCCAACACCACTTGATAAGGCAGCGTTTGCAGCACTCCCACTGAAAGAGTGTAACACTGGCCTTCTACTTCAATTGCAACTTCAGCAACTGGGTATGATACCTTATCACCATGAATACAGCACACATCCACTGTTGCTCCTGAAAAGATCACATCCCTGGGAAGACTGTCTTGTCTAACCAGAGAGCGATTACTTCCTGAATCTAACAGAGCTACACAGGGTTTGTCTTCAACAAATACCCCAATTGATGGCTCACGTTGCTGACATTCAATTTCATTTTTGTGATTCTCACTGACTTCAGTTTGTCTAGCAGAACACATGTAATTTTTACTAACAGACATCTTTGTACACTGAGCTTTAAGATGACCTATCTGACCACACAAATGACATGCTTTATTGGTTTTATTTTTTGTCTCAGATCTGGCAGGATCTGAGTTATACCAGTTCTGTCTTGTGTGCTTAACTTTCAAGTCAGGGCCACCACCTAACTTGTTGAATGGCATGTTGGAATTTGACTTAACTGGTGTGAAGTCTTTTGATGGTCGACGAGCTGCTAAGAAAGCTTCAGCCAGTTCTGCTGCTTCCTTGGAAGTCTTTGGGTTACGTTCCTTAACCCACGTCCGAAGATCAGAATTCAGAACCTTGAGAAACTGTTCCATGATGATGGCATCTCCGATTTGATCCTTTGTCTTTGTTTCAGGATTCATCCACTTGATGTACAAGTCCTTTAGGCGGACCTGCAGCTCCCTTGGTGTTTCCTCTGCTCCAAAGGTACTAGAACGAAACCTCATTCGATAGGTGTCAACACTTATTTCATATTTCTGCAAGACAGCACACTTTACTTTTGCATAGTCCATAGTGTCATCAATATCCATGGCTACATAAGCGGAACGTGCTTTACCAGCTAGCAGTGGTGCTAGGTGAAGAGCCCACTCATCTCGCGGCCACTGGCAAGCGTGAGCAATTCTTTCAAAGGTGATTAAATAATGTTCAATGTCCTCACCTTCATTGTAAGGTTGCATTTTCGGCCCCTTCCAGCCTGAATGTCTCACCAGTGTTGAAAGCTGTGCCTCACTGCGTTGATGTGCCGGCTCCAAGTCAAGCCTATTTGATTCTTGTGTGCTGGCAGATGGTTCTGGAGTAGGTGCTCTCGAAGAAGCCGATGTAGATGCTTGTACTTCAAGTAACTGATGCTCTAGATTGCCATGCTGCATCTGCTGTTGAAGCTGGGCAAACTGATGCCGGATTTGCCTCCATCTATCATCCTGGCGCTTGTGCTCTTGCTCCAGTTTAGCATCGCGTTCAGCCTGCTGTTGCATCAGAGTTTGCAAAAGTTTGGACAATTCAGCCACATTCTCTTGTCCAGAAATATGGCCACTTATTGCCCCTTGTTGGTCGCTGCCATCTTGTAAATCATCTGCTTCACATTCTGGAACATGCCTGCTCTTTGCTCGGGTAGACATCTTCTCCACTCCTTAATTGGCCTGGAATCCCACTGCTGCCACCAAATGTGGTAGGACTCGACTTAAGCGGTCAAAGAAGTGCAGGAGACTGATGCTGTCCAGTGTAGCAAGTGATTTATTCACCATTCTGTGGCCCAACAATATTTACGAAGAAACAAATAAGAAACTCAACTCTATAATTAACTCAGTTCAAATAAACATAACTAAACTTAAATCAACAGAAATTAAGGTCAAACTGCACACAGCTACACTGACCTGAACCTTTCTTCCGAAACACCTGAGTTTGTCTGCTTAAATAGTCCACTTAATCAAACAATTTCTGCTCTGGACTATTCCATTCAGTAGGTACGTAAGATGAACATGATCATATTCAATCCTCTACTACTCTTCTTGACTGGCAACAAACTCTGGTGTAATCAATACATATCACAACAGTAAATCTATTTCTTTATAAACCCTTTAAAATCAACTTTATTAAATTATAAGAATTCTTCCCCTTCCTCACTTGGTCTCTTCCTGTGACCTCAGATGAACCCAGAAGGTATAAAGCAGGAAGTAAAACTACATTTCCTCCTTTTGCTTCTGCAAGACAGGTAGGTAAGGTAAGTTCAAAACAATACAAATTAACAGTTAAAATAAAGAACATGTTAACTTAACAAACTTGTATGAATTGATTTAAACCAAGATGTTATATTATATAATCTGTAAAAGTGCAGAACATAAACAAACCCGGGATAGTAGATGTTTGCCTATTGCAGATTACATGTGAAATATGGTTAAATCAAAACAAGAATGTTAACTAAGAATGTAGACAAATGGTCTTCTCACCCACTTTGTCACAGTCCTTGTTACGTTTCTTGCACTTAAGCCTAATAAATTATTGTTACATCATCTGCTGTCTCTGCTCTGGGTTTCTGCATCTGAGTCCTGTTCAGTACAGACCACTCGGTCCCGTGACAGTAGCATTAAAGTATCTTCAATAAAACCAGTGAAATCTCAAAAACAATAAAGACTAAATTAATAAAAATATTATGCAAAACTTTATTAGCAATGAACAGACAGACTCACATAATGGAGAACTTTTGATGATGAAGCATTTTATTATATTAAAGGAGATGAATCAATAATATGTGAAAAGCTCTTTAAAGTTAAATTAAAATGATATGAGCTCCCTCTGGAGTTAAGTCGAACATACTTCTCTCATTGGGTTCATAATACAGAACACTCCATCTACACTGATGTCATCACATACAGTGTTTTTGTCCTCACTTGTTTCAGTACGTGTGTGCAATTATACTGTAACAGCTGATCTCTACACAGGATCAGTTTGTGCTGTTCGAACGCCACAGAACAAGTTTGATTTTACAAATAGCTGAGCCTGACTCGCTCATACAGTAACATACAGGACATTAAATACATGTAGTGGACTTCCCAACTTACCAGCAAATCCCATGAAATCACTGATGATGACTAAACAGAGTAGTTCATAGAGTCACTATCAAACCTCACAAAGAGACACAATAATGAATAAAATAAATAAAAACAGATTGACATCAGTTCGTTCTTATTACACTGCTGCTACTTTTGAAATGTTTAAAAATACGCTGTCCTGGTAAACCTTTATATATGAAAGACAACTACTGCATTATTGTGAAATTTGATTCTCAAATTGGTCATTTTAATTTGAAATGTAGCAAAGCAAACACAAACTGCACCTTTTGCATTCTGAAAAGGGGGTAAATCAATTCGGATGTTTGCTTTTCAGCAGCTTATTCAGTTTGATCATGAAATATTTACAGTGATACAAAACTTCTCTCAGCGTGTAACACGTTAACAATAATGCAAACATTTCTTTGCACTCTCAGGATTTTTTTTTCTTCACTTTCACTTTTCCCTCAAGTACAGTGTTTATGAAATTTGTTTGACCACCTTTCAGAAAAATTAGAAAACACAAGTACATTAGAAGTATTACAAAGATTTTTAAAAATCAAAATTATATTTTTACTTTTTAGGCAAATATCAAACTGAAGTTACATTTGATAGGTTTGTAGCTTGAATCTATCCGCTGGAACGTTGAAGACAATATAATTACACTGCAAAGCAAGACACAAGTAGGCAAGCTTCTTCATGTTTCTCGTGCACGGGAGAGAACCGGACAGGCACCGTTCCTTCGCTTGACCCCAGTTGCTCTCGTCCGTTCTCCCGTACCACTGTCCTTTTATTGAGGTTACATGAATATGCATAGGTTCATTAACATATGACGTCTACATTCATACAAAGAGTACCTTGCCTGTGTGTGTGTGTGTGTGTGTGTGTGTGTGTGTGTGTGTGTGTGTACTGCTGATCAAAGGGTCATAAAAGCACACAAGCAAACATCCTTGGTCAGGAAGAGGGTAGACCCCCCCTCATCCTAGATAACACAGTAAGGAAGTCCAGCAGTTCATCTAAACAAAGAGCACTTAGAGTAGAACAGACGCAACTACGTTAATCTTACCATAAAACAATAAAACACGGTGTGACCTCTCATGCTCCCAAAGTGCTGTCTAATACACACAAAGTTTGCAGACTATCAAGGATCAAAACCTCTACCAATCTACAACTAATTACAAAACTCTAAGCATATATAAGTAAATATTTCTAAGCATAAATGACAATCAACAATACAAACTCTAACAACATTTGTTACCCAGATTTGAGCTAGCACATTGGACTTCTCTGAAAAGTCTGAGATTAATCAAGTTTATCGTTATCTTAGTTTGAAAAGGGACCTTTTCTGTACGCATTGTAGTGTAGTTAGCTTAAAGCTGATTTGCATTTTCAGTGCCTTGGCAGGTTACATGCAAAAGATCAAAAAATGTCACATAAATAGTCATGTTTATTAAAGAGCTTGGACTTAGTGGTGGATTAGCCATCACAGAAACATAAAAATGTATTTCAGTAATTACCAACACTTAATTTAGGGCAGCTGTGCCTTAAAGCGTACATTAGATAAGTGATCAGTGGTGTCGTGAATTTGTTAAGCGCTGTAAATAAACAGGTAATTTCATTAGCATTTCCCTCTTTCACTTTAACAGGTAAAATTAAATGTGAATCAGTCAATGAATCAGTAAATCTTAACGTTAACCATCAAACTTAAAGATAATGGAAATAAACAAAATACACACCTACATAAAACTTCAGTAGCCATTTGTTCCTTCTGTTTGTTGTTTTTTTCTTCTTGTTTAACGTAGCTCGCTATTTACAAAACAAAAAAAATCCTATAAAATATAGTAAATGTTGACCAACATCCTTTGAGCCTCATGCTCTCGCTGGTTGGTACCAAAAATACCCTCACACTAGTCTTAGGCTACGTCCTCAAGTACACAGGTATTTTTTAAAATGGAGATTTTCCGTTTTCGTCTTTAAAAAAAAAAAAAAAACCTGTCCACACATAAACGCCGAAAATGCTACTAAGAACATGCCGAAGCTACAGGTGGTGATATATTCCTAACCGTGTAGAAATGTTGGCCAATCAGAAGCGTAGAAGCCTGGGTGGGAAAGCATAAACAAAGATGGTGCATAGAAGCAGAAAGGAGTCCAATGTGTGGAGGGACAGTAACTGTGTGTGTATATGTAAGCATTTAAACACTGCAGAGAGCAAAATTAAACAGTAACAGTACTTTGTCCAAGTCCACCATTGTAGAAATTCATTTCACCGAAAACAATAACGTGGCGCACAGTGTGACGTCAGAAAATGTGCACACCTTCGACGCTGCGTTTTCTCCGTTTTCCTCGTCCACATGTAAATGCAAAACTGGAGTTTTCGAAAATCTCCACCCTGGCAGGAGTTTTTAAAAATCTCCTTTCTCAGTGACCGAAAACGCTGTTTACGTGTGGACGAAAGGTGCAAATGCATAGAAAAATCTGCATTTTCAAAACTACCCGTGTATACGTGTGGACGTAGCCTTAGTTAGCTGGTTATGGAATCCCAGTTTGCACTAAAAAAAACTGAAATAAAGCTTACGAAGCATTCCCAAAATGAAACATGTTTACAAAACAGAAGCAGAGCAGCTCATTCCACACACTCCAAAGTTCACAAGCCATAATACTCATTTCATAAGTGAAAAGGGGGGTAAGTCTGTAAAGATGCTCAGTGACTTTGCTGAGTGCAGGGCCCAGAAGTTGAGGTTTTGACTTGTTAGCATCTGTGGTTGATGAGGCTTTCTCTTCTGTCCCATGCTTACAGCTATTATGGTTGTTTTCATGTAACTGTACTAATGCTGAATCTGTTTTAGGCGTGTCGTAGCTTGATGAAAAAACATGGTGTGAATTAATAAAGTGTCAGTTTCTCAGATCTCTGACTGCAGTTATTTTAAGTTGCTGATAAAAAGATGATCTGAGATGCTGTGTTAACTAATGACTGAAATCCATCTGTCACAAATTGAGTGACCAGACTGTTTAAACAAGCTGGTTTAGTCCAATGCATTGATCTTTGAACAACACATCATTAATCTCTTTTCTTTTTTGTAGTTGTCCTAAGATTAGATCATTTTAAACATATTTTCCATCACTAATGTTTCCAGTTATTTTTAATGGATGACATTTTTCCTTGAAATCACCAAACATTTCTACTGAACTGAATATTTAGTGTAATTTCTTGTGATTATGTATACTGCTGTGAATTTTGACCTGATTTTTTCACAAGTTTCGTTGTTCATGTTCTCTTAGAACATGAACTACTGGTTTTATGTTTTTCTATTGATCATAAAACCAGTAACACTCCCAACAACAACAAACCCAGCACCAAAAAGGACCGACTTGCTACCAGACCACTGACTCCACCCTCTGTGTCTCCTCCTGTCTGACCTGCAGGTGAGAAACAGGTGTGAGGTGTCAGCTGTCAGGTAGGTGATGAGTGAAGAACAGAACAGAATCCATTTCCTCTTCAAACTGCTGTCAGACATTATCTACTGCACTCTGATCACATCACTCAGACCAGCTGCTTTCTACAAAGTCTCATCAACAACATCTTTAGAAACAAACATCAACAACCAGGAAGCAGCTTCACCTCTGATCACACACACACTCAACTCTACTCACTCACCTGGAGGATCAACAACACTCAGGTTGATGATGCTGATGGGCTCGACACTGCGATTTGCTTTCTTCCTGCAGTTTGTTCCACTTGTGAACGCACGACACTCGTATGTTCCAGTGTCATTTATTGTCAGATTCATCACAATCAGAGACATGTCTCCATCCTTCATCTGTCTGTCCTGCAGATCCACCCGGTTCTTAAAAGATGGATGCTGGTCATCTGAAACCAAGTTCCCACCCCGGTACACAAGGACATGTTTTGGCTCGAGGTCAGGTCTGCTCCACTCTACAATGTCATTGTTGTTGTTTGGAGCTCGACATGTCAGAGTGACGCTCTGTCCTGACTCAGCTGTGATGTTTTTCTTGTCTAAAAGAGAGAACAACACAGAGTAGAGAGGTTCAAGGTCAAAGTACAACTGTTCACTTCTACAGCAGCCAGACAGAGGCAGAAATACACACACAACAACAAAAGATCTCTTATTAGATGATAGCCTTTCATTCTGTATGTGTTCTTTAAGCTGCTCCCTTCAGAGGTCACCAAAGCAAATCTTCTGCCTCTTTATCTCAAAAGGACAGCAACTCAAATCAAAATATATCCTAAAGCTGGGCATACAGTGTGTATGTGTATGTTTTCAGTCCCATTATTCAGCTCCTGATAAAAACTGCACGACTGAATCGGGTTAGAAGTTCATAGGTCACAATGCAGGGTCTCACACTATACGGCCCGATACGACCTGAGTGCTCACACTGTGAGCATGTTAAATTTGATGTGAGCACTCATCACACACACAATCACACACGCACACACATCATTTTGGGAGGCCCCATTGAAAAGGCTGGGGTCCGAGACGTGGCTGGTGACCAACACTATTACCAGCAAAATAGAGATCTTCATCAACAAGTGCTTGCGACACATCCTCAACATCAGATGTCCTGAGAAGGTCTTGAACACAGACCTGTCGAAGAGAACCAGACAGAACCCGGGTGGTCAAGACATCAAGAATAGAAAATTGGGCTGGATAGGCCACACATTTCGAAAACCATTCGACAACGACACAAGGCAAGCACTGGACTGGAACCCACAAGGAAAAAGGAAAGTGGGGAGACCCAAACAGATGTGGAGAAGAGCAAACTATGCCCTATGCTCCACCAGGAGTCTACAGGCTTAATGATGACATTGAAAAGGACGAACTTGCCAAAGTTCTACAAATTGGGCCTCTATCGCTTGTTTCCAGATCACATGCTGCCCTGCCATGCTGCTCCGTCTTTTTCACTTCCATTTCTGTGTTTGCGCATGTGCAGTGTGAGAGGTTGTGTTAAATCGGCTCATGGCACTGCTTCAAAAGTGTGATACCTCCACGAGGGGTGACCAGGATTTCAAACAGGTTTGATTTTCTTGCAATCATAACCATTGAATGGGAGCCGGTCGTGAGGTGTTAATCGCTTCTCATTACCCCATGTATACTACACGATGCATGACACACGATTAAGGGGAAACTCAGGTGGATCCCCAAAATGGTTACACAGGTGAAAAGCCATCTCAAAATGGGCCAAAAATCACACGGTGTATGCCCAGTTTTAGTTTTAGAATTGGTTTGTTTGTTTTATTGATGGTTGTTGTGGAAGTTTTCCGTTTAAATAAAGCCTGCAGACGAGCGGTAGCTAACATTCTTTAATCAAAACACACAAAGAACAGACAACCAAGCTTGTGGAGAGCCTGCATGACCGCGGGGCAGACGGTCAGCAGTCTCCCTGAGCCTAACATGGTTAAATACCTTCCCCAGGAACAAAAGGCAGTACTCAGCTTTTTCACACCTTAAGGTTCACACTCCCTTGCTACCTCCCAGAGACCTCAAAGAGACAAAAGACTCTTCCTGTGGAGTGGTCTGCTTCCCCCAACTTCCTTACTAGACCCCCACCATTTGTCTTACTGTATGAGTGTGAGACATGTTAAAATCCAGTGGCACCAAGGCATCATACAATAAAATAATGTGATTAATACATAAGTAAAAGAAATTCCTATACATGGTCGAGTTCATTGAGACTCTGGATGTCCCTGCTTTTTATTGTAATATGTGGACTGATGCTCCTAAAACTTGCCTCTGACACAAAACCTCCATACAGTAATAATAAAAAAAGAATAAAACTATTAAAACCTTTCAAGCAATAAATAATAAAACTTGAACTGAAAGAAGAAAATCATCTGGAATCTAAATTAAACTAAACACAAAAAGTCAAAACAGAATAAAAACTAAGTAGGAAAAAAAACACAATAGCTCTGTTCCAAAAACAAAAACACGTCCTGATAATAAGTGAACATAATGTGTGAGACAAGAGAGGGTTTTCAGGAAATAATGTTAATAATAACAACATTTTTAGCATCTACATGGATGTTAAAATCAGCCACAATTATCATTTTATCTGAGCTGAGCACTAAATCAGATAAAAGTCTGAGAAATCAGACAGAAACTGTGAGGAAGGGCCAAGTGGACGAGCAGCCCTCTCATTATATAACACTGTGAGTCTCTGCATGCTGCCTTTCTGTAGCTACAGCTGTTTGTTTACACTGAACAAAAAAGCTTTGTAGCTGTATACTGACTCCTGAAACTACAACACATCACACTGACACACACATCACACTTCTTTGTCTCTGTGGGCTCTGATCACACCGACATGTTAGGTCCACACAGACTCCACCCAGCCTCGTGTCTCCTTCACAAACACGGAAAAACTGAATCAATATGAAAATAACTCTTCAGGAAATGTTGTTAACATGTAAAGCAGACTGATGCTTTTCCTCTCTGTCCCACAGAGTGAATCTCACCTGCAGAGACAAACACAAAGAGGCCGACAAACAGCAAAGTCGAGCAGAGCGACGCAGGCACAGCAGACATTTCCGTGTTCTTGAACTCCGACGCTTCGATGTTCTAAATGTTGGATGTTTTATGAAATAACTGCCTGGTTAAATGCCACGTGAATGTTTTGATCTGAAATCTCTAATGTAGAACGATGTTCTTTTTGGACTGGACCAAAATCAACGTGATGTGATGGCTTAGAAGTGACGTGCGTAGTTGGACGAGGATATAAGTGTGTCTAACAAAGCGATGAAATCTGAAGCAGGTCTGATGGTCTGCGCCATTAGTGACTTTGTGTTTGTGTCCCTTATTGTTATTATTCTCTTTATTATTCATGGGCTGTTTTGGGATGGTTTGTGTTTTGGGATTTTAGATACTGGGTTCTGGGTTTGTGCTCCCTCTGTTGGTCCCTGGTGTTAGTGTTCCCCTGTCTCGTCAGGTTAATCAGGTCCAGCTGTTTCCCCCACCTGTGTGTGATTTCCCAGTGTCTCTTTGTGTACTTATAGTGTGTGATTTCCTCTGCTCCTCGTCGCGTCGTCTGTGTTCATACCTGTGAAATTCCCTGCGTGCTCTCCCTGCTGTTTCTCACTTCGATGTTCAGGTTTGCTACTCCTCGGCTTAGTTTCTCCCAGTTTAGTTCATCCTTAGTTCTGTTTGCCATCTCCACTTTATGTCTGGTATTGTTAATAAATCACCCTTCACATCCGAATAAGTGCTGCATTTGAGTCCTCCTTCCACTCTTCACACGGCCGCTGTCCCGGACCGTGACAGAGTGTTTAACAGGTTCAGTTCTTCAATGATCTCCACAGAACAACACAAACATAACCTCATCATCAATCATCAGCTACGTACTAAAGACCATCATCAGCAAAAGGACTTCAACGTGACGTCACTGTATAAACATGTATATTGTACTATGGAGGAGGCAGCATTTAGCTGTAACCTGTAGATTACATTAAATGATTAAAGCCAGTCGCTGGCTCTTTCCTATTTTGTGGCATTTACTTTAAGAAAAGAAGAAGAAGAAGAGGATGACGTTAAATGATAAACCACATGATAATGGAAAAAAAAAAGGGTGGTCCATGTTTCGTTAACATAAACACCCCAGTTATAGGGCTATCAAACACAAAGCAAAAGACAAAAATAGGGTGGACTAAATTTTTCCTTTGTTTTATCTCCTCTAATCTTACCCAGCCAGCAGCTATCCTATCCTACCAGCCAACAGGCCAGCAAACCACCTGTTTGCCATTCATTATCCACCAGGTTATCCTGTGCCCTCAAAAACCCCCGATGGGTCAGGAGGTGGCTGTTCAGAGGTGAAATAAAAACAACGGGCAACAACACCACCCTTAAAGGACCAACAGCTGTTTACAGCAGGTTTGGCTTCTGTAAATGTGAATAATAATTTAATATTTACATAATAAATGTAAATAATTCAGCCAATATTAGCCAATAAAAAGATTAAACAGGACACAGTAAAATAAAAGTAAATATTAATTCAATAAAATATCAGTTATTACTCACTCACATATCCAATCAGAAATATCCACCCGAAGATGAGAAAAGCTTGAATCTATTTCCGAAGCTGCTTCTCTGTTTCCCAATCAAAAGGAATGGCAGCCTTTATAAGAATGACCTTTCTAGGCGCTGTAGCCCTGTGATTGGTTACAGCAAATGTGATAACATCAGCATGCTACCATCTGTCTACCATCTGTTGCTGTTGTTAAAGTCGGTTCGATTGGGTAAGAGAAGAAAGCAGGCTCAATCCGAGGTAGGTGTCAAAAATAGTGATCTTTATTACACACTTTGCGCAGTCAGTGTGGGAAAGACAATTTGCAATACAATCCTTCTTCGAATGGACCGTCCCGCGTCCTTATATTGCCATAATGACATTACAGTTAGATGTTTACTGGAAATGATAACAACTCCCCACCTCTCAAAAAGTTCTCCTTATATAGACATCAACTGCTACTTTAGAGAAAAACAAGTGTGTATTACATTGTGCATTTTGTGAAAGTGTATCTATCAGAAAAACTGTCCTCAGACGACCCTCCTATTATTACTAAGTGTGTATGTGAACGTGCGTGTCTTATATAAGAGTGCATGTTGTTACAGGCCTGGGTACGTGCAGAACTGAACGCAGACAGGCCCGAATCCAACAGGACTCATGGGTCCGAGCGGTGTGATTGCAATGAGGTGCAACAACTTAAACAGATAACAAGAATAATACAGAACCTCAATAGACTGATTAAAGTGCTGATAATCTGTGTGCATTAATATTTGCTCAGAGTAACATAGATGTGATTCAAAGATTATTCTGTCAACTGATTCAACAATGGTAAATGATTAATCAATGATAACTGATTATAAGAATACAAAATACAATATCTCCTGGGCACACTGTTTATGAAGAAAAATGAATGGAAAAGAGCTTGTTGACTTGTTCTCATGTTAACTCTTTAAGCTTTAACTGCTGTGGTACATTTATGATGCAACAATATACCCAACAATTATGAATGCATAAATCGATCTTTAGGTAAACAAAGATGTTGCAAGTGGTAAAATGTAGAGGAGGAGCACAGACGTTTCACATGGCTTGACAATCCAAGACTGAGGAGTGTCTGGAGATAAACGAGTTTAAACTGGAGGCGACTGTGGGAAGAGGACCATAATGAAGGATTCACTTGTGGATCTGGTAGAAACATTTTTACCTTTAACATATATAAGAGGCACAGCTGGAATATAAAAGACAACGCACACAGTCCTTTAAGATAATCAAATTTTCTGCCCTACACATTTTCTGCATGTCATGAAAAAAATGGTCACATTACTTCATGTTGGTAATTTTCTTAGAAATAGCTAAATCTAAATATATACAATGTATATATACAATGTCATAAATATGATGAAACATAGTTGTGTCAGTCACTTTAAAATGAGGCTCTAAAGTGAAGATTTCTCATTTCAGCCTTCATCTTTGCCTCTTCCTCACCTCCTCTGCTCTCTTCTCTGGGTGGATGTACAGGATGTACACGAGCTATGAGAAAAGAGGGAAAGATAAAAAAAAAAAACTTTTAAACTCTGACTCCCATTCTTAACTGAAAGTTGCTATTGTAGAAACAACATCCCAAATTACCTTATATCACCTAACTGTTTTTTACTGATCTTGAAGGCCATGAGGTCAAATAATGATTATAATGTTTAAAGTGCTATGAGCAGAAGATGAACCTCAGCATCGTACATCACCATAGTGTTTTCTTACCCTGTGGTTTCTGCATAAACAGACTTTAAAAGGTGCTGGATTTACTTAAGAGACACAGTATAAGTTTTATGACTCAATGTTGTGGACAGGGGTATTTTTGTGGCTGGCTATACAACATCTGTGTTTGTACAAGTTTATTTTTCAAAGGGCAGACATTTAAAATAAACATACAAATGGGATTTACAAAGGTTTGCTGCATGTGTTTTATTCCAAATTGCCAGAAAAGTCAAAGAGCATGTGCTGTGCCTAATGTGAATATGATAATTGCTTCTAGGAGTGTTTATCCTTTCCCTCTCATTTATCTGTTAGATATTATCATAGCGAGTGCGTAACAGGACATTTGGGTGGTTGTCTCAAACCTGAGACTCGTAAACAAACTGAGAAGGGTCCGGAGCCAGGCAAGAACCAATCTCTCCATCACCTTCATCACGTCAAACTATGTTAGTGTGCTGAATTCATGTCTGAATGTTTCAATATAAAATAAAAGATTTTTAAAACCTGCGCACGTGGCACAGTAACAGTACTAATTAACACACATCTATTTGCAAATAATATTTGCAGAGATGTCAGGTTCCTACAATAGAACAGTTTGCAATATTTCAGCTCTCCTCTGGGTAAATCCTGAGCTCCACCTGAAACTCAGTCACCAAGCTCACGGGCACAGACTCATCAGTTTCTATATGAAAAGTTGTCTGTTAACATATCGATTCTTCTTCAGCCTCCTCTCACTGATCTGAATTGCTTCACTGTTTTTAGGGAGAACTACATGCACATAATCTATGGTCGCCCTGCTTAGCAAATGTGCTCTGCAGCCTGTAATATTTAATATATTTTATTTTATGTTATATTCCTTATATCATTTTATCATATATCATTATATAATTTTATATCATGTTGGATACTAAGAAATCCTTTCCTCCTATAATATATGAATCTGTTTATCATGCAAAAGAACAACTGGACAAGAATTCATGATGAGAATTAAGTGGCCAGAATATGTCTGGAAAATGTGGTTAGCTGTCCATTTGAAGAGATTTTCCCTCACACAAGTTACACAAGTCATCATCTCTCAACTTGTGCACTTAGTCACCTAATTTTGCCACTTAGATTGATGTAATAGCAGAGGGTTGAATCATATGTTGTCATATGTTCTTTTACAAACTCTAAGTCCTTACACACTCCCCTTAAATACACATTAAGGGTTTTTGAATTAGTTCCAGTGAATATAGAGATCCTCCAGTATCCACTAGGGTGTGCTCCAGCATGCCCAACACAGCTGCTATCCCTGACTTTGTGACATTTTAGTGTAAACATGTAAAAATTCAATTTTGGATGGGGCTTGTGGCAGACATCATTTATTTTTAATAACAGCTAATTTCAATGAACTAGAGCACAATGAGTCCAGTGGGTTTAGACAGAAAAAAACACAATTTTGACCTTTATATTTAAATATTTTTAGTTATTTGAATCAGTACTTTTTCTTTCTTTTTATATTCCACATGCTTCCTAGTCAATATTATAGTGAATGACTGCAAACAGTTTAACTTTTATGCTGATGATGCTCAGTTATATGTATCCATGAAGCCTTCTTAGTGTGAGTGCACAGACCTGCTACTAGATTAATATGTGTATCGTAAGCGTGCATGCAATTAACCTGCTATGTTCTCATCTCCCCTCAGCATGTATCATCTGGACACTCTCACCAGTGAAGCTTAAAACCTTCTAGAATGGAACATCAACTCTAACCAAGCACATTTATGCATTGTGTATAAAATGAACTCAACCTGTAAAAATAGAAAGGTCAATGTGATGACAGACATATTCAATGCAATATAAACCCTGTAGGAAATATTACTGATAAATGATACTGTGAAACATGTTATTAATACATTCTTCATAAGGCAAATTATATGGTAGCAATAAAAGAATCTCTGAATCCCAACACCACCGGGCCACCATGCTGCTCTCTCCACTAGATGTCCCCATTTAAACTAAATTAATATTTTTACTTAACATAATATAATAGAAATTCTAAAAGAACAAATGTGAGGATATAGGCTGGATGCAAGATCTTCTAGTGGTGTTGCTGGTGTTTTTAGTCGGTGGTTCAATGCTTACTGTTTGTTTTCTCCACCAAAGTCAGGCATGTATCAGTTAGCTACAACCAGACAATTTCCCATCACACACAATCATTAAAACTGACACAACAACACGAAAAATACAAACGAGAGCAAAGTTTTATTTACCAGATAGCTGCTGTGGGAACAAGAACAGGATCCAATAGAAATAAATAATGACATATGAATAAAATATACAGTAAGTAACAGTAAATTTACTGAATACATATAAACAACAATAGAGGAGCTTGAATAAAAGGTGTGTGGACTTTAAGTTTAAGTTTTTTTTGAAGATGTTTCAGCTTTAAAAAAAAATTGAGCATCCCAGGTTCTTATTACCCTACTGGAGTGGGAGGGTGGAGCTTTTCCCTTAGGAGGTGGTCATTAACCCGCTATTAAACTTGTGTGTCATCACATGATTAATATAAATTTTAATTCTGGATGACTGCGGACCTACAGTGACAGATTGCCTTCCCGGGATTCCTGAAACTCTCAACCTTGTGGTTTTAGAACTGAAGAATCCTCGTGAATGTGAGGTGAAACATCATAAAAAACAAAACTAAAAAATTAAATAAAGCAGTTGCGGTCTGTTTTCAAGCTCCTTAGACTACCATGATATGCATAACTAAGAATTTACAGACTTTTAAAAATTCCATTAAAAAAGAAGATTGTTTTTTGAGGTGATGGGGAGACCAGTAGGGAATGTCAGTGGTTGGACTGGTGGACTACTTCAGTGAAGCTTCGACAACGTCTGGCTCTGGTTTAAAGTCTGAACACAAACACGCACAGTTCAAACAACAGGAAACATGATTGCAAGCTTTGTAGTTCAATCCTCCAATCTCCATTGATATGTCTGTGATACACACAGTGTAGATTCACACTTTATGGGAACCAGCTCAGCTACAAATCACTAAGCTTTCATACTTTTCACTGTTTAATTATTTCTTGAGACGTCCACTAAATTCACAAATTTTAAACCTGGAACTACATTAAATTGCATCAAAACATTTGTTCCTTTCTGCTTTTCTTTCTCTCTCTTCTCTCCACCCTGACATACAGGCAGGCCAAGCAGCATCATTTGAGGTTTGAATGGAGCTTTGTTAACCTCTTAACATCTGTCTAGGGTTAAAACTCAGTTTTATTTCATTCACCTGCTTTCTTTCAAATAGTCCCTTATTTTATAAAGAGTGATTTGTCACTACCAGTGTGTGAATGTGTGTGTGAATGGGTGGATGACTGGATATGTAAAGCGCTTTGGGGTCCTTAGGGACTAGTAAAGCGCTATATAAATACAGGCCATTTACCATTTACTACACACAGTTCTCTGGACCAGCACTAGGGGTACACTAGCTAGCAGTAAGAGTGATTTTCCAATTCAAAATTTGTAGAGTCTTAGATTAAGACTACATTTGAAGATTATTATTTTAACTGTCATATATGCCAAAGACAATGGTTTGGAGTGAGGTGAATGTGGACCAAAATACAGACACACAGAGATGAGGTGGGTAATAACAATAGGCTAAAATATGGCAATAGGATAGTGATGTGACGTTCTGTATCGAAGCTTGTGTCGAGTAATTTAGGGGGCGTTTCCGCGATGCACGTATCGAGGCTTGTTTCATTCATGGGAGGAGCTGAAAATGATGACGTTCCGAAGCCTCGCTGCCCGGCTGTACCACGTGACTGGTTCATGAAGTGGTTCGAACTTTGCCGCGAGATGTGAGAGTTTGGAGACAGTTTGGAGGTTTATGAGAGTGAGGAGAGAAGAATGGAGCCAGCTAGTGTGGGAACATTTTGATCTTATTCCTCCCAACAAGGTATGTAAATTTCTACAGAAGATGTATTTTCATAATACTGATGGTGCAATACAATTTATGTTAAGCTGTCTGTACTTTTGTACAAGGTGAAGTGTTTGCTATGTGCCAGGGAGCTGGGATATAACAACAACACCTCATCCATGCTTAGGCACTACAGAGCTTTGCATGAGAATAAGGGGAACACCGATTGTGGAGCAAGACCAGGTGAGCCATCAAATGCAATGATAATATAGCATGCTGTAATGTTACTAAATGATATAACAATATCATACAATGCAATAAGTTACGTGTGTGATATTTATATTTGTGCTTTGTCTTTATTGTCTTTCCTCAGGAGAACAATCTCCAATAGATGAAGACCTGGTTAGCATGGTGATTGAGGACTCCCAGCCATTTAGCATTGTGGAGGACAAAGGATTTAAAAGATTTTTTAAATCATTAAATCCTAGCTATGTTCTCCCCACTAAAAAGGTCATAAAAGCAGTGAAAATTTAGTTTTTACAGAATAAAATGTGAACAGGCAGGACTGAGGCTCAAAGCCTCAGTGTGTAGCTGTCCATACCTCAACGTTACAAAAGCACAACCACTGTCCACACCCAACCACACCTCACCTCACAGTAAATGATCATTTCCATTTTAAGCATTTCCAAATGATCATTTTCCATACTGCCAGTATGAATATACACAGTATACTGCCATCACTACAATATACATGTTTTACACACTCCTTTTGTTGTTGACATTTACAGGCTGTGTGCAAAATGCAACACTCTTCAAATTCATGCCAACTAATATTTTTACGTCCAGTAGGTGTCCTACTAGAGCAAATGAAGCTTCAAGACGCTTTGCACTGGGGTGAACCAATTGGATGAAAAGCTTCAGTGCTTCATGAAGCTTCATCTGCCCATCACTACAATAGGGCACTGAGATAAACAAAGAAAACCCTAATCTGGAAAAGCTCAACAAGAAACCTGAAACTACATCGGGAGTAATGGCAGGGGAAACACAGACGACCCAATGAGAAACAAAGGGAAACACACAATATATATACACACGGAGGGTAATGAGGAAAATGGAAACAGGAGGGGAACACAGGTGAGACAAATCGTACATAACGAGATGGAAAGGAGAGCAAAACTGAAGGCACGGGAATGTCAAAGTAAAACAGGAAATACATAAACATAGAAACCTGGAACGCTAGACGTAACACATGAAACGCAAGGAAGGCACAGTGACAAAACCAAAGGACTAGAAAATAACTAAGGCATAAGTAAGGAAACTAGCAATACAAACACTAAATCACAGAACCTAAAATAATCAAAAGAGTCCAAGTAGTAGTAGTCTAACTTAATTTGTGCTGAACAAAAACATTTTGTCTTTAAATTCTGTCTAATATTGACTTGGTTGCATTTTTAACAAAGATTAAATTTGTGTTTTTTGAGCTCTGGAGTGTTTATCTGTTTATCTTCTGTATGTATCAATGTATTAGAAATTGGTACTGATTGGAAAATATTACATTTAGAAATGTACTTTAAGGGCATCTAACTATTATGAAAGTAATAGTTTTTTGCTGAATGAGTAGTGGAGTATGGAGTATGAGTAACTCCATGACATCAGCAAGAATGAAATTAAAACGACTCCTAAAATTATATTATATAGGACATAAACTACACAGTTTCTATGTAATAAGAAAAAATATCATACGGAGTTGTGCCCTTAAGTATCATCTCAAAACTGGGGCTTGTTGTCTGGTACCTATTGCTTTGAGTCAATCATTAACTACATTCTGCTGCCCATGTAGCTCTAAATAAACTGATGTCTTTCTAAAAGACAGCAGAGAAGTTTGATAAGGACTCAGGACATAGTTAGCTCAGCTTAGCATCATAAAACAGGTTGTGCAGCTAGCTTGGCTTTGTTCAAAGTTTAAAGTAAAGGGCAACTTTACCTCTTTTCTTTACCTCTTGTCCTGTAGTCTGATGATATCCACAAGTGATGTCTTCTATGCTCACTGCTGAGTAGACTGAAGCTGGATCACTCTCTGCTTAATAAAACACATAGAGATTACAGGGGTCCGTGCACAACATATAGTTAATCTGACACTGTGTTGAACATTTTCTTCTCAAAACAGTCCTGACCTGTCGAGTGATGGACTCCACTAGGCCCCTGAAAGTGTCCTGGTTTATCTGGCACCAAGATGTTAACAACAGATTTTTTAAACCCCGTAACTTGCAAGGTGGGACTCAGCTTTTTGTGAATTACTTTTCAGTTTGTTGACCAACACCTGGGTTTTGTTGTTTTCTTTCTTTAAAAGATGATAGCATCTTGTCCATCTCTTTTAGTTTATTTAGTAACAGGAACGTTATCAAAACCCTTTAATTTAACCATTGTGCCTCCCTGTCTCCCTTTTTTGGGGCGACCGTGCCTCAGGGGGTTCGGAAGCGCATCTGTAACCGGAAGGTCGCTGGTTCGATCCCTGGCCTCTCTGTCCTGGTCGTTGTGTCCTTGGGCAAGACACTTTACCCTACTGGTGTTGGTGTTGGAACGTAGCACCAGCCCTTCTTCTTCCATTGGCACGTCTGAGGCTCATATGCCCATTGCACTGCCAGGTACAAAACAAACTGTGATGCTCTCTATATTTTGACACCTTTACACCAAAGCCAGCATTAAATTGTTTGGCACTTTGAGGTAGAGTAGCTTATGTTTTGGATCGGACAACAGAAGCCACACTTTGCTCCCTACATGCATCAGTGAGCCTTGACCACCCACGACCCTGTCACTGGTTCACTATTTGCCTTCCATGGACCAGATGTGATAGATACAGACCACTGCAGACCTTGAGCACCTGACAATAACTTTAGTTTTGTGAGATCCAGTCATTTAGCAATCACAATGTGGCCTTTGTACAACTCCCTCAAAGTTTTACACTTGGCCACTTTTTTCTGTTCTAACACATCAGCTTTGAGGAGAAAATGAGTTATTTCACTCAACAGCTGTCATAATATTATCCCAGTGTATGGTAATACATATAAGGGTTTGACTGATTAGCGGGCTGGATTTATTAGCATTTAATGTTCAAACAAATGAATGACTACTCTAAAATACCTAGAGAAGGCAGACGAGGTTTGCATTTGGCTTATAAATAAAAATACCCTGACCTAAGTGCATGTACCTCTCTGTGGTATACAAACTATTTACATAAATCTATTATTTGATCACTAAATACCAAAAAAGCTATTTTTGTTACCAGTGGCGGTCCTAGCCTGTTTGGCGCCTTGGGCGGACACTCCCCCCCCCCCCCGCCCCACACACACACACACACACACACACACACACACAGACAAAACATATTAAGGACTGTACATTAACATAAAACTGTTGTACACAGACACACATTTGAAGAGAGGGAGAGTATGCATTGTATGCAAACAGCTACCAAACAGCCATCATAATTCGTTATACAACGAGAACAGCATAAATCAACAATTGACAATTACTAATTAATATTAAAATCTGTAACATATTGTATTGTTTGGAGTTTAGTCTGTTACTGTTACTATTTTTACCATTTCTTCTTGGAGCAACTGTAACCCACATAATTTCCTTAGGGATTACTAAAGTATTCTGATTCTGGTTGTTTCAGGATGACCTGCCATTATCCAGCGACACATCTGCTTACCTGTATCTTTTGCTCGTTTCACTTCCTCTTCTTTTCTCTTTTTTCTAAACTGAGGACCTGATGGCTTTTTACTTGCACTGCTGTAACTGGAGCCTCGTTGTCTCGTCTCTCTATATACTGGACTGTATGTAGCGAAGATGACAATAAAGTTTACTTTGACTTCAGCAGTGAGCAGGCGCACCGAGGGCTCTCGCGCTCACTTTTCGTATATAGAATTTCGAAAAACATCGGTGCAAATTATAAGTGTGTATCATAATGTCTGATGTTTACGTGTTTGTTAGTTTGTTTTTATTTTGTTTTATTTTGCGAGCTGATTATTAGATGATGCTCCAGCCGTTCAGGGAATCCCCCGCCGTCCCGCCCTCTCCTCCCTGTGCCGCAAGCAGCAGGCGCACCTCGCAAACGGAGGGCGCCCTTACTCCCAGCAAATGGGCGATAGAAAACCGATCGGTGCCTATGCCATTCCCAATATGCGCTGGCTGACGTCGGGGCAGCATGAGTACGAGCATTTTTTTTTTTGCCGATACCCGTGATGCCGCCCCGGGCAACCGCCCATGTCGCCCGTATCTAAAACCGCTACTGTTTGTTACCTTGTATTTACATATTCTAGCTGTCTGCTATAAAACTTCTGAAGTATTTCAACTCTACATGAACCACACAGTAACCAAAAATTCTGAAGCCCCTCTGACTTCCAAAATGTCTCTGCACAGAGCACAAAGCAAACATGTTTCAAAACTAGGCCATACTGTGGTAAAAACTCTTATCAGTTTCAGAGTACAGTAAACTGGAGTCAACAACAGGAAATAGCTGCTGTGGTTACATGCCGATGTTTGAAAATGAGTCTGTATTAAAGAACAGGTTTGAGGGGCTGAGAACACACTGTGAAGAATGTTTGGTCTGTTCAGATTTTCTCTGTTCATCCAGCTAAAAACATGTGTTTGTACCAAAATCAGACAGCAGACACATGTGGGGCTAATTTTGATTCGCTTATCTGCATTTACACATATGTGAACTTGAACGGCATTCTTAATCCATAGGATTTAATATGATGTTTGGTCACCCTTTAAAGTTATAACAGCTTTACATCCTCTAGGAAGGTTTCTGGCAGGGCTTAGGAGTGCTTTCATTGGAATTTTTACCATTCTTCCAGAAGTGCATTTCTGACATCAGGCACTGATGTTGGAAGCGAAGGCCTGGCTCGCAGTATTCCCAAAGGTATAACATTGTGTTGAGGTCAGGACTCAGCACAGGCCAGTCAAGTTCTTCCACACCAATCTCACTCATCCATATCTATGTTGACCTTACTTTGCACATTGTATGGAGTCATGATCGAACAAGAAGGGGCCATACCCAAACTGCTCCCACGATGTTGGGAGCATGCAATTGTCCAAAATGTCTCAGGATGCTGAAGCATTGGGAGTTTCTTTCACTAGAACTAAAGGGGCAAGCCCAACTCCTAAAAAACAACCCCCCTCATAATCCCCCCTCTATCAAACTTTACACTTGGCACAATGCAGTCAGGGAAGTACCGTTCTCATAGCAACTGCTCACTAGGCTTTCCAGATCACCACATGGTGCATGGCTGAGAGCAGCTGGCTTGGGTTCGAGCCTGACTCATGGCCCAAGTGATTTGGATGGGTGACTGAATCCTTTTGGCAATATAGTGCATGCAATGCAATATAGTGCACTATATTTTGTGGGAATTAGTTTCTATCATGGTTTCCCAAAATAATTCACTTGATAATCATAATTTTGAGGATTCACTTTCTTTAACCATCAAGCACAAAACCTCTCGTTGGAGACTAAAGCTGATGTACCACTTAGGTTATTTTCCCTTGCCATTGATGATGATATAACAATTGATGTCTACTATCCTCATCTCTGAGTAGACTTGTGCCTACAGCAATTGCAATATTTTTATTATGCAGAAAGTGATCCAGCTCAACTGTATAACAGTAATTTATATTTTAACACTAATGGTTATTAAATATCGTTTTATGCAGCATAATGATAATGTTGTTTAATGGCTTTTATGAACAGTTTCAGATTTCTTTTATTAGTTTTTATCTCTGAGGTGACACTGCATCTCCCCCACCCCCGAAACCAAAAAGAGTCGAGGGTATATCCGTGAAAAAGATAATTGAACGACCACAAAGATGCCATCATATTTCCATGCAGGCTGACACACTTCTGCACAGGGTGCAAAGCAAAAACGTTCTACAACGAGGACAGGCCATGGTGAGAGTTTTTATCAGTTTAAAACTACAGTAAGCTGGAGTCAAAAACAGGAAGTAGCTGCTGTGGTTTTACATGCAGAACTTTGAAAATGAGTCATTGTATTAAAGGTCTTTTCCTCCTTACACACATCTCAAGACATCAACAAACTCATCAAGCTAAAAGCTTGTGTTGCGCAATCACACAAGTCAACGTCAAGTCTGGAATATACCAAAGTGATGCACTATCCCTACTGCTGTTCTGAATGGACCTCAACCCTCTGGACCAGCTCATCAATATGAGCAGATGAAAATGTAGACTTGGGATTGGATCTCCTGTTCAGTACATAGATGACATCAAGCTTTATTTGGTGGTTGACAAGGAGCAGAAGACTGCAGTTGTGATAGATGTGGCAACCCCAGCAGACAGCAACATCAGGAAGAAGGAGCACAAGAAAATAGAGAAATGAAAAATGGAAAGTACATCTTTAGGAAAGACTTGAGCAGGTGTGGAAAGTCAAAATTGGTGTCAGTGATCAAACGATGTAATCCTCAAAATAGAAGTGTGGCTCAAACAGATTCAAAGTACAACACCAGA
Source organism: Simochromis diagramma (assembly GCF_900408965.1). Taxonomy (NCBI): domain Eukaryota; kingdom Metazoa; phylum Chordata; class Actinopteri; order Cichliformes; family Cichlidae; genus Simochromis; species Simochromis diagramma. The sequence goes on along the minus strand of NW_024387321.1, from coordinate 364,126 downwards.
GAAGTGTCTCCAAACTCCCAACTGGTTGCAGCAGATGGCTGCTCCTCCCTGAGCCTGGTTCTGCTGGAGAGTTCTTGCTATTGAAAGGGTTTTTCCCTTCACACTGCCACCAAGAGCTTGCTCAAAGAAGTTTGTTTAATTGTTGAGGTTTTCTCTGTATTATTATGCAATGTTTACATTACAGTTTAAAGGGACTTGAGATGGCTGTTGTTGTGGTTTGGTGCTATAGAACTAAAACTGAACCAACTGAACGTCCCAACAACCCTGAAGTGGATAAGTGGATGCAATATAGAAGAGTGTAGTGCTAGGAACAGAAGACTCAGTAGAATCACAATTAATGAAAGTTTACTAAGCAGTTAGTTAAATTAGGTGAGCAACAGTTCCTGCATTAATTAACTGCAAGACAAAGGTTCACAGCTCTGGCTCTAGAACTGAACCATGACAAAAAGGAAAGAAGACCAGGTGTACCTCTTATCTGCAAGTTTTTGCTCTTATCTTTGATGATGATTTGTCCATAACTGACATCTTCAGATCTAGTTCCCGAGTAGATTGCAGCTGGGTCATTCTCTGCATATCAAAAGGCATACAGAGGACATCAGTGCAGGTAATATATCTGACCAAAGCTCCAATAGATTTCTATCCAGAATTCTTATTCTCTCATAATATGTCCAGCTCAACTCATTTTTAAGTACTTGCTTTCCAAACAGCTAGAGATTATACTGTATAGTTCTAAAATTCCTCACAATATTTCCCTAAATTGTCCCCAAAATACCTAACCCACTAAATGTATGTCTTTGGACTGTGGGAGGAAGCTGGACCGCCCAGGGAGAACCTGCAACTCCACACAGAAAGACCCCAGCCTAATGGTGGAATTAAACTCAAGACCTTCTTGATGTGAGGCAACAGTGCTAACCACCGTGCTTGGGTAATTGAAAAATCTAATTGCCCAAAGGTGTGAATCCGTGAGTGAATGTGAGCGCGCATGATTGTCTGTCCCTGTGTGTTAGCCCTGAGACAGACTGGCGGCCTGTCCAGGGTGTACCCCGCCTCTCGCCCTAAGGCAGCTGGGATAGACTCCAGTTCCCCCCCGCAACCCTGAAATGGATAAGCGGAAGTGAATGAATGGATGGATGGATGGATGTCCCAAAATATTCCCATTTTATAAAAATTACATGACAGTTGACAGTTTGACACTTTATATAAGCTTTAATCGGTCTGAAACTACATCTCTGTAACTATTATCCGTAAAAATAACACAAACATAGAAATGACAACATCTGCACAAAATGTAAATACAAAAGTATATAATGACTGGTAGAAATTTTTAGATTATTCTGCAAAATAAAGGCATACATGCAAAATCCAGATGTCTGAGTCTCACCTTCAGGTTTCCAACGAACACATCGTATCACCAGCAGAACCAGAAACACCAGCAGAACCACAAAACAGACTAATCCAGCAAATACCACTACAGCAAGAACAGGAGAGGAGCCATAAGCAGATGAGGATGTTGGGATCGATCCTGACGTAGGAGGAGGTGTGGATGTAGGTGGAGGTGTGGTGGTGTGTTTGTCTAAAACAAAGCAAACACAGTCATTAAGTTCTTTTGACACTGTGAACGTTGAAACCTGCAGAAACACAGACAGGTGAGTGTGTCACCTGTGACAGTGATCCAGCTGGATGGAGACTCTCCATGACCGCTGATGTCACACTTGTAGAGGCCTTCATCAGACCTGGAAACATGCTGGATGGTCATGTGACCTGTAGGCTGCTTCCTGATGAGGGAGCCATCTTTATAGAAAGCAGCTGGGAGGTTGGAGGGAGTGGTCTTTGTTTTACAGAGCAGAGTGACGTCATCTCCCTCCATCACAGGGAGGACAGGACTCTGCAGGATCACTGATCCACCTCAACACAGAGACAAACTACAGCATTTCATCCATTTACACACAGCTTCATCAACACTAACTCCACACACTCAGCTTACCAGTGACTGTCAGGTTAACCATGTTACTGATGGGACCCTCTCTGGACTCACACCAGTAAACTCCACTGTCGAATGGGATGATGAAGCTGATGTTACAGGAAGAGACCTCTGATTTTCCATCTTCACACTGAGTCCCCTGTTGTTTGCTTGTGTTTCTCCTCAGAGTCCATCCAGCAGAGCTGTCGTCCTCCTCACAGCTCAGAGACACAAAGGCTCCTTTAAAGAACTGAGAGCTAATGGGTCTCACAGTCAGACGAGCTGTGAGGGTTAAAATGAAAAAATAAAATAAAATAAAATCTTTTAATGTCTCAAACTGTTACAACTGTGACAGAAGAAGGTTACTGACCTTGGCTTGTTGTGCAGCTCAGCAGTGAGATCAGAACTAAAGAGAAAATTGACACTCAGATGGATTTGAGGTGAACATGAAGAACAACTCGACACAAACAGCTGAAAAACGCACAAACTCGCATTGATGCAACATGCTTCAATAAAGTTTGGCTCTATTGTGAGTGTATACAAACTCATAAATACATACATAGATACTTTTAATTAACACAGTAAAGTCACATGTCCACCGTCCAGCTGTGTTCATGTAATGAGTTGAATGATTTGAGCTTTTCACTGCCTGCTGTTTTTACCTTGAATTCAGCCTGATTTGTTTTTCATGTCTTCTCCTCCATCATCAGTTATCAGGAGAGCAGACAGTCAAAGTACAAGAATGCAAACAAACACAGAGATTCTACTTACAGAGCAGACACAGCACAGATGTTTCCTTCATCGTCCTTCTCACTCATTTGAGCTTTTCTTTTTGTCAGCGATATATAGCAAAGCCCGCCCTCTTCATCTGATTGAGGGTTTGCCCCTTCTTTGCAAATACACTGGTAGGTAACTACCATTTTTAACTATGTAGGGATGTAATTTATAAAATAGTTTCAGAAAATATGCATAAAAACACACAGCATCATAGTTTTTTTTAGTAGCAGTTTGTATAGCAGCTTTCAGTTACACTGTAACCCAAGCAGTCCAGTATGATCAGTCCAGTATTAGAAAATTCCTTTCTGACTAAAGGGCTTAAAACTATGAGTTCATCAAAACTTCACAAAATTGGAATATGCAACATTCCAATGGAAGGATCGGAATATGGTGTAAACAACAGCAAAGTATGAATCCATTCTTCTTAAGGCTGTTGGTGGTGTAATGGTGTGGGGGCATTTTTACTGCCGCACTTTGAGCCACTTAGTACCACCTGAGGGTCATTTAAACACTGCAGCATATCTGAGTATTGTTAATGACCATGTCTATCCCTTCATGACTACAGTGTCCATCAGTGTAGTCAGCCATCTTGTGTGAGCCATTTCCAGCAAGATGATACACCATGCCTTAAAGCTCAAATCATCTGAAATTAGATGACTGGACCAGATATCAGTCCAACAGACCAGTATGTGGTGGAGCAGGTGAGCCCCCTTATGGACAAATCTACAGAGACTATGTGACATGTATACCTAATAAAGTGGCCGGTAAGTGTAAATGGATAGAGGCATCAGTCACTGCATGATAACAGCCAGCAGGTGGTAGCAGTGGAGCATTAGTTTTAGCAGTGCCTGACAGTTTTAATGTGACCTTTGACCTTAAATGCTACAGGAGATCAACCAGACATTTCCACCTGAGACCTAAGCTTTTGAGACCTCATCTCCTCCACCGTCCTGTCTGTGACACAGAATTCAGTCTCACTGTTCCATGCTGAAATATCCTCCAGTTCCTAAAATGTATCTGGAGGATGGATGAAAGGGGAGGCTGTGGGAAGAGCTGATGGAGGATGCACAGGTTAAAGCAGGTGTGGCCACAGCTGGAATATAGAGACCATGGAGGTAGGAGGACTCCTTTACCAGCTTGTCCTCTTTTTTAAATTATTTCAGTTCTCTAAGATGATCAGAGTTTCTGCCCCTCACTTTTTCTGTGTGATTGAAGAAAAAAAAGAGATGTGATATCTGTCACACGACTCCAAGTTGCAAATTTAATCAAAAGTGTCTCTAAATAAAAACATGTTTTATTTGATAATAATATGATGTGTGCAGTTAATAAAAGGACAGGTAATGTTTGTCGCGCTGTTGCACACACAGCACGCTCGTTTGTTTCAACTCACCAGTTGCCACAAGACAACTTACCAACGTGTCCATAATAAGCTAATACTCCTAACCAGTAAGTACACCTACTTACTGGTTTTGTCGCATCAGTCTGCGTCTCTGAGTTAACTTGTGTTTCTCCTACAGCCCCAGACCGCAAAAAATGCGCGTGCTCTTTGTGAGCTCGTTCCCGGATCGTAACCAGCGCGTTCTGCCGTCAAGGGCGATCATTGGTTAAATGTGATCATGTGACTGAAGCAAGCCAGATCCTTTTATTTAGTAAAAATGTGATTAATTGTTAAATGGTATTGTTGAGGGGCACAGACAGGATTCGCACACATACATTTTTAAAAAATAAAAAATTAAAACAAAGTTGCCTCAACAGAAGGGCACTTTGGGTACCATCAGGAAAGGGTCGGGTGCTCAAGCCCCCCCCGCACGTGCCTGCAGACAATCCAGATATAACTCAAGCAAAAGTTGCTCAGTCTCTGCGCATTACCGAGATATGACATTTCAGCTCTATTGTCGGAGGTATAATAATAACAATAATAATATTAACGACACAATATGACTGACCCACCATGATTCCTTTTCTTAAAACAAAAATGTTTTACCGCCTGTTCTGGCTGATATGACGTGCTAATACCCCCCTCCCCACCCCCTCCAAAAAATGTGTTTAATAACTTTGTTATGACTGGTCAGTGGTATGTTGTTTGTGTGCATCTCTTTCTCGGAGATGAAAGCGTGCGTCAGAGTGCGTCAGGGATCGCAGCAATCAAGCTGTAAGGGTAAAGATAGGCATCTGTGACTTTTAGTTCAACCCAAACAAAAATTTATAAAAGCTTAGAATTTAGATGATCGTGTAAGGTTTCACAGATCAAACTCTTTGGAAATGCACTGTCGGACATTAAGAGCAGTAGTTGTGGAACAGCCCAAATACTCGGTGCGGTGAATGTCTGCTGGAGGATCAGCGCCACTTTGGCGCAATTTACTGTTTGTCTTCTTCCTGCTGGTCTCTTCAGGTGAGGTTTATCTGATTAATTAAAACAAGCAGTTTTTCGCTCTGTGATATAGAGGAGGAGAGCATAACCTCTCGACTAGGTTTGAATGTTTAAATAAAAGAGCATGCTGACGTTTAACTGACGTGGTTAAAATTCGGCTGAACTTCGTAGTTTTACACATTGGTGCTCTTGGAGCTCATGAAGCAAGTTTAAGCCTTTTCTTCACACACGCGCACACATCTGCTGTTTTTTTTAAGAGTTTTATTCGTAAAATCACCCGCTGTGCTTCAGTTTCTGATGGTCAGATTATCAGATCTCTTTGTTACCGTATTGATTTGATGAACCACGTCCACCAAGGACGGCCACAGCAAGAAAAACAGTAAACGCACATTTTTATTATTATTATTATTATTATTATTATTATTATTATTGTTGTTGTTATTATTCATTTTGAGGAAAAAAATAGTCACCGTGTTAAAGTATATGGACATTGAAGAAAAAGTGCAGAAAGTTGCATCTGGTCAGAAGAAAGAAAAACACAAACGTGAAGGAGTTTGTAGGATTTCTCTTCATATTTATTCTTCGGTTTTCTTCTGCTCTTTTTCATGTGTTTGTATAAATTAGACTGTTGCCACAGTTTCTCTCCTACAAACTCTGCAGTATTGTCAGTATTTTCATTCACAGTTATCACGGACATCTCATAGTTCTCTCTGTCACCACCTCAGTGGGTGGAGTTTGTCTGCGCAGTCAAAACACAAAACACAGCAGAGCAAGGTAGCAGGAGCAAAGTGGTCACACGGGTTGTGAGCGGAGTGCTGTTTGCACAGACATGTCTATTTTGTGATGTAACAAGAAACATTAACCTTGATGATCAGTCCTGTCACACTGGTACTGATCATATACCAGTATCAGTGTTGGTATCTTACCAACATTTTTACAGCAAAGCTTTTGTTCCTCATTTACTTCTTTCTCATGATTACAGAAAGGGCAGCAAAATATGTTTGCTCACAAAAATGGTGAAATAAAAACACACAGTTAACTTTTTGCGCATCATTTGTTAGAAAAGTCATTCTTACATATCCACCGAATTTAAATTCCTCATGTTGCAGTTCAGCAGAGCTTAGTAGTCACACTGATGGGATGCTGTACAGGTGAACAGTTGTACTTTCGTCCCTTTAACCTCTTTGCTCTGTGTTGTTTCCAGTTTCAGACCAAAAACACATCACAGCTGAGTCTGGACACAGCGTGACACTGCCATGTCGAGCTCCAAATGACGACATAACCATCACAGCTGTAGAGTGGACTAGAACTGATCTGAAGAACGAATATGTTTTTTTTTACCGCAACAAGGGTTTTGATCCTGCCAACCAGCATCCATCTTTTAAGGACCGGGTGGATCTGCAGGACAGACAGATGAAGGATGGAGACGTGTCTCTGATTCTGAAGGATGTGACGACTGCTGATAGTGGAACATACGAGTGTCGAGTAGCCCAGAGAAAAACAAACGAAGAAATAGCAACTTTGAACCTCATCAGCATCATCTACCTTCATGTTGATCCTCCAGGTGAGTGAGTAGAGTTGAGTGTGTGTGTGATCAGAGGTGAAGCTGCTTCCTGGTTGTTGATGTTTGTTTCTAAAGATGTTGTTGATGAGACTTTGTAGAAAGCAGCTGGTCTGAGTGATGTGATCAGAGTGCAGTAGATAATGTCTGACAGCAGTTTGAAGAGGAAATGGATTCTGTTCTGTTCTTCACTCATCACCTACCTGACAGCTGACTCCTCACACCTGTTTCTCACCTGCAGGTCAGACAGGAGTCAGCAGAGGACATGCTGGACTGGTGGCGGCTTTGTCACTCTTTGCTGTGATTGCTGCTTTGGTGATCTTTATAAAACTAAAACCTCTTCAGCTAGTTTGAAGCAAGACAGTTTGTATGTCTTTTTTGTTTTTCTTTTTTTTTCTGTCTGCAGATAAACCACAGTTGGCTCATTCTGACATTAACCTCCTAAGGACCGAACTCTTCCATGGCATGCATTTTTAATTTCTCTTTGATATTTGGGCTGATTGGGACCTGATACATATTTAAAAACTATAAAAAAAAAGTTACCAGATGTTTTTTTTGTTTGTTTTTTTAACCTGATTTTTGTTTCAGAGAAACATGAGATCCACATGAGGACATGCGTTTTAAATTTCAATAGAACAGTGGCATAATGTCCTCGTAAGTGGACATCACAACCTTGTTGAGCAAAGTTTAGTCTTTTGGTCTGAATCATTTGTGCAAAAACCTTTTGCATCCCTTTAAAGAAATCATCATCAGCTTCTGCAGCTCTTATATCTGTTCATGTTTATTATAACAAAAATGAAAATGAAAGCTTCAGATCTATGTTCATATAGCATATGAGTATATGAGCATAGCATTTGAAACAATGTAAGAGAAGGTGAGATGTCTTTAAGCATCAGGAAAGGCAGATGATGTGACACAGACAGAAAGAAAGATGCTAAACACCAGCAGATACACATCAGCTGTAGATAATCAAACACATCCTGAATTTGGTGTCTAGCATCTTTGTGAAAAATCTCTTTAATTATTTGGTGAAAAAGGGAACATATACATAAAAACTGTTGTTATGTTTGCACATTAAGGGGACATGTTACTTTTCATTAAACACATTTAAGCTATAACAGTACAGTTACAGCTGCTGTTTTTGTCTTTGTGTTTGTAGGAGGTTTAGATTCATGTGTGTAGCAAATAAAATTAGTTGGTTTCAGGAACACATTTTATTTCAGTACTGTGGAAATTATATTACTGTAAACATATTGTTATATCTTATATATATCTGAGGTACTTGGGTATATGGACAGATGACAAGTTTCTTTTTCTCTAACAAAATCTTGTTGGGAATCTTAAATCTTGCTTTACGTGGAGATATCATCTGAATTTCAGGAGCGGGACCTCATTCACGCCCCTTCCAGCCGTCATTCACTTCTTGCTAGTACATGGGGATCTGCTTGGCCCGGAAGTCGCTTCCAGTCCCCGTCGAGGCCTTCCCCAAACCGCAGCACCAGTTCATAGTTTCATAGATGTGGTCCCAGCTAGTGAATTTTTACTATATAATAATGGATTGATTGTGTGACTATTTGTATGTTGCGGCTTGATTCAGCGTTGCATGCTAGGTTTAAAAAGACAAAGACTCTAACACGCCATTGAATTCTTTATGATTTGGTGGGTTGGCCATCACTGACCACTCACAGAAAACAGATTTGGGATATTTTTCTCAATAAAGTGACACCAGGTAAACTTCCAGTTCACCTTTGTACCCTTCTGCGCACTACTGCCAATAGTTAAAGTTAATCAGCCACTCTGAATGAGGGACCTACAGTAAATCTGTCAAAAACAGCATTTTCTTACTATGTATGTTGGATGTGGAATCAGTTACAGAGAGACTCTGATTTATGGAGACTTTACGTGCATCACAAGTAATGCAGTAAAGAAGATCTGTGGGTGGTGTACTTGGGGTCACATGTTTTTGTATATTATGCTGTAAACCTGTTATATTTTATTGCTGTTATATTTTTTGTTGTATTTGTTGCATTTCCTTTCTTTATGACTTTTATTAACTTTGTGTGGGTTCTGCTTTGATCAGGTAATCTTGATCTCAGTGGTACTTTCTGGTCAATGGTAATGACAATAATGATGTGAGTACTCATCTATGAGGATGCTGTTGTGTCCATGTCTTCTAATGTGCTGCAACATTTGGCAATTCATTCTGTACCAGTGTGTACTTCGTGTATGACGAGATATCTGCACTTGATCAGCAGCGTGTGTGTTCTACACAGCTGCATGTATCAGCAGCAGGGAAAGTTTTGAAATTAAGAAAATTTCCACTCCTCCCTGATGTGTTTAAAACATAATGTCCATCTAATGATTTAAAACTGTTTTGAATGCATTTTTTAGTGATGGGGAGAAATAAGCAGGGTTCAATAGCTCCATAATGTTTGTGTAAGACATGAAGGATCACTAGTTCAATACTGGGATGACACACAAGTCCCTGGAAGGGTTGCATCAAGAAGGGAATCGGGTATAAGATTTGTGCCGAATTAAATGTTGTGACTTCTTGTAAATAAGTAAGCAGCTAAAAATAAAGTCACAATAAGCCGGGGGTTTCTGTTTGCACTTGTAAAAGCTATTAAACAAGTTGATTCAGGTATGTAGTGTGAACACCCTCTTTCATGAGAAACAGATGCAAACAATAGCAGTTCAAACAGCTTTCCGAACATGTCGAGACAAGTTTCTGAAGGAGGAATGTTCGCTGTGTGTAGATCAACAAGAAGGTGGTTATAGATCACGTGACAGTAAGTCACACGAAAAGTTACGTTTTCCCACATGAGTCATCACTTCTAAGTAACCTAACAATGAGCAAATTTCCAAATATTTGACTTTTATTAAATTTTTTTGTCATTGGTTGTTATTTATTTACATTTTTGTGCATGTTGTAAAACACTGCTTAAAATAAAATAAAAATGTTTTAATGATTATGCATGTTTCTGATAAAATTCTGTCATCATTTATATAGTGTTTAGATGAATCTCGAGGCTGTATTAACCCTGGAGGCTGAGTGTTTCTGGGGCTGAGAAGATCACCTGTAACCATAACTGTACAAAAGCTTTACTAAAAGATCAGTTATTTGGATAAATATGTGTTAACAGCATGATCCTAAAATTCACTCAGAATACTCATATCACTCTCACACACGCACAAAAACGTATAAAGCCAGCATGCTAAATAATTAGTCAAATAGAGAGTGAGGATAGAGCGAGCTCAAACTTTCTTTTTATTTTTTTGTCTGCTTATTTAGTTGTTTCTTGTTTTTTTGCCCTTTATCCCCGTCCCTCTTCTCCGCTGTCTTTCCCCCCTCTTCCTTTCTCCCTTTTCTTTTCCTCATTCAAGTCTGTCCTGTATCTAGCAAGTTTAAATAAAAAACAAATAAAAAAAACAATAAAAGGTGAATCAAATAGACCATTACGGCAAGGCTTTAAATCATTAAAAATACCAACCATGTGATCTATTTTTCTACATCACATGATTAACAAAAGAAAAACACTTTATCTCATGACTCTAGCTTCCTTAAATGTGCACGTTTACTTGCTTCTTCCTGGTTGATGTCACCAGGTTTTATCTGTTCTTTCTCTCTGCTTCAGTTTCTGTCTCTCCTCTCGTCTATCTGTGATCACTTGCTGTTGTTTGTTCCCTTGGATTCCCGCCCATGGCTTTATGCACCTGTGGAAATCCCTGACTGGTCATTGATGATCTCATCAGCATTGAAGAAATTCACCTCGTTCTTCCCTGTGTACAGATGTTCACCGAGTCACCTCCCTGGAGTGTGGTGAGCCTACCTGAGCTGAATAGAGTTGCCTGTTCCCTTTTCCTCTTCCACTTTGTACGTAGCACGTTTTTTGTGACCACTGTAAATAAACACACTGAACTCTGATTCCTCTGAGTCCTGCCCTTGAGTCCACTCCAGTATTTGTGACAGCTTTTCTCTTTAGTTTTTTTCCACTGAGGTAAAATGAGACTCAAGATGACTTAAAAGATAACAGTGCAATTGTGATAAATCTAGAAGACTAGTGGAGCGTTGGTGAAGGAAACTTTCTGTTTGGTTTTGCTTTCTTTTTCTGTGCTGACAGTGACTGAACACAGGAAAATAAATTGTTTACAGTGAGGTCAGTTGAATTCAATTTTATTTATAGAGGACCAAAACATAATAACAATCACCTCAGGACCCTACAATATTACAGAGAAAACCCCAACAAACAGACGCCCCACTGTGAGCAAGCATTCAGTGACAGTGGGAAGGACAAATTTCTCTTTAACAGGAAGAAAGCTTAAACGCATTGGGCTTTTTAAGCCTACCATACAGCAGCACTATGACAGAGACACAAAGCTGCCACCATGAGGACAAACTGGAACACTCGCATAACTTAAAAATGTCACTTATTACAGACCTCCACACACTTTCTGAACCTTCTTGAGAAAAGAAAAGCTTTGAATCATTTTGACTACAGAACATTGTTAAAGATTAAGCAGCATCTTCAAACAAAACACATGAACACACACTGAAGTTCACAGAGCCACTGACAAACAGAACAAAACAGGAGGTTTGACAGAAATGAAACAGATTTTATATGTTTGAAGTCTGCAGCTCATTCTCTACTGTGTGTCCAGACTGGTATGGCCCTGTTTGTCTTTTGTAGATCAAAAACCCAACAACAACAACAGCAGCAACAAGGAGCACAACTGAAACTGGCAGACCAACTATCAGTCCAACAGATCCATCCTCTGTGTGTCCTCCTGTCTGACCTGCAGGTGAGAAACAGGTGTGAGGTGTCAGCTGTCAGGTAGGTGATGAGTGAAGAACAGAACAGAATCCATTTCCTCTTCAAACTGCTGTCAGACATTATCTACTGCACTCTGATCACATCACTCAGACCAGCTGCTTTCTACAAAGTCTCATCAACAACATCTTTAGAAACAAACATCAACAACCAGGAAGCAGCTTCACCTCTGATCACACACACACTCAACTCTACTCACTCACCTGGAGGATCAACAACACTCAAGTTTACTGAGCTTCACATCATTGTTGTATCCAGCATGACATTCATATGTTCCTGCGTCATTCATGGTGATGTTTTTGAGAATCACTGAAAGATTTCCTGTCTTCTTCCACTCCGGATCTTTCAGTGTCACTCGACCTTTAAGAAATCCATGCTGGTAGTCATCATGAATGTGGTCATGTCTAAGGTAAAATACATGGTGCAACTGCAGGCCGTGCTTTTTCCACTTTAACATTATGATGGCTGCAGAGTGGCATCTTCTCCAAGTGTGACTGATACTTTTCTTTGATCTGAAAAAAAAGAAGAAAAGAAACAATTACAGTTTTCAATAATCACACAGCTAAATCAATAAAGTTGATATATCACAGAGCACAGACACTGACAGAAAACAAAAGGTGTGTGTGAATTCAAAAAGGTTAGCTATTTAAATCCAGGCAATTTCAAACATCCAGGGTATCAAATCATTAACTTCAAAGTGCTTTAAATGAAGCCAGATGAATCCTGACTTTATAGACTTTTTTTAAAGTCTGTAACCAAGGATGATGCATTTTGTAGGTGGAGCTGAACGGGTTAAAAAACCTTCATATACCTTGTGGAAAAACCAAGCATCTATGCTAAACAATAAGCAAAGACAAACATACCTCTGTGTGTACTTCACAGACTTTTATATATTTCCTGTATGAGTGTTGATTGATTTTTTTTATATAGCAGTCTGATGTACTCACTACCTGTTGCTTGAGGTGATGTTATAACCTGCAGCAGTCAAAGACCTGGTCTGTGACAAACATGTCAAAATATAAACAGACTCTCTGCAGTGAATTGTGCAATATGTATGCCAGCTCCTGCTTCATTCATTTCTACTTCTCCACTAACTCCCCAATGATCCACTAGATGGCGTAAATGTGAACCTAACTATAACTGTTAACAGGTCACAGACGACCACAGGCCTGTACTACAAAGCAGGATTTTGTCTCATGCAGGGTGAATCCTTGGTTTTCTTAACTATGAAGACAGGGTGACTGGGGTAAATCACCATGGTAACTTATTTACTTGATTAACTCAATTGTATTTTTTAAATAGCATCTGGTGTCCTTGTGTTATGAGCTTCAGTAAGCTAGATTCTTAGACACAATTTCCTGTTTGTTTTTTTTGTTTTTAATTTCATTGTATTGCTCTGTAAGTATTAATTGTAGTGGGGTGTGGTTAGTTGCTCTGCTGCAGGGGACGGGTGGAGCACTAATCATGCCTGAGTAGCCACCGAAAGCATAGAGGAGGGAGAAGCAGGAGCAGCAGTAGGAAGGCACTGCTAAGAGACGAGGAGCTGAAAAGCTGCTCCTGAAAAGCACAAACTTGTTGAAAAAGCACACTGAAAGTAAAGAGTTTGCAATCACACTGCAGCGTGTGGGTCATTTATATATAAAACTAAATTAGTTTTATGGTATTTTAATATTAAACTAATAGAATACTCTTATACTTTATTATAACTCTGACTCTCCTATGTCTTAATGATAAAGTTTTGATATTGATAAGTGCTACACTGCTTTTCCTCTCACACCACAGGCTTATCCACAGCAGTTGTGTTACTTGTATTTTGTATTTGTAACCTCTTCATGTTTTCCTATATTATTATTTACTCTGTCTTGGTAAAATCAGTCACTAGGCTGCTGGTACATTAGTTGGCCAGAGATTTCCAAATTCATTCCTTACGTGAATGAGTAAACCCTGGGTTAACTTAGAGAGCTGATAATCAGCTTTGTGTGATCATTTATCCCGATCACCACTGTTAGGGTAAGAGAATCCAGATAAGGCAAAGATGCCCTGGGTGTGCTGAACTTTCTTTCCAATTCAAGTGTATAATCGCAGCTACAGTGGCTCCTATAAGACATGTTTTAGGCAACTAAGAACAGAAGTAATCTGGACTGCAGCATATGTTGCTCTAAAAGCTTTATAAACCTTTCAGCATTCATAGTTCCTTCTAAAACATGCAAGCTGCCCATACTGCGCTTACGCACCTTTATACCATAAGAGATGCTGGCTTTTAAACTAAGCGCTGATAACACACTGGAAAGTCTTCCTCTGTTTTAGCACCAGGGAAAGCAGCGTCCATGATTACCAAAAATAATGTATATTTGGACCGTTATGAGCAAAGAACACTTGCCCACTATGAAACAGTTCATTTCAAATGAGTCTTTACCCACAAGACATGACGGCACTTCTGGACTATGTTTAAATATGCATCATAGAGCTTTAGTTGGCATCTGCAGGTGGCACAGTGGATTGTGTTAACCTACAGAGATTTCTGGAAGTATTCCTGGGCCATTTAGTAATGTTAGAGAGATACAATCAGATGAGTGATGCAGTTTGTTCTCAGGGCTCGAAGACCATGGAAATCTAATAAAGGTCTTCACCCTAGTCGCTTACACACAAAGACATCTTCAGTTTCTCTGACTCTTTTGTTGATGAAGTACAGTAGGTGACATGAATGAGTTGAAGGGAAGTTATGAACTGTTTCTGACAAATAACACCAGGAACCTTTTCTATGTAGCTGACAGCTGGTAACTGTGCAGGGGCGGGTCTAGCAAAGTGTTGCCAGGGGGCCAGGTAGGGCATTAACAGGGACCAAAGTTTTTATCTGATGTAAAATGTATAGAAATCATACATATACCAACAAGACAGTGTACATCACTGTCACAACAGCGTGTGTTTTCATTCAAACTGACAGACAGAAGCGAGGCTGCCATATCGCGCCATCGGCCCCTCTGGCCAACACCAGTAGGCGGTAGGTGAAGTGTCTTGCCCAAGGACATTACTATAATAAAGGATATTTTTCTATAGGTAGCTCCATTTTGAAGGTTGTGTAACCAAGGTGGTAGGTTTGCATACATTCATCAACTGTAATAACATGATCAAATATTAATGAATAAAAAAATCACTTAATGAAAAAACACAGGATCAGTAATTAACTTTGACACACAAGCTAAATAGCATTAGCTGATGACTTAGCCTTTTTTGTGTTCAAATTATGGTCACTTCTGGCTCTAACGACTTCAAATTCGGATTCTTCCAAAGCATTAGCATCAACGCATCAACTATTTCAAAAGGTCAGAATGATTCAGATAACACAAGAAATACTAATAACACCGTTACGTGCGAACTGTCATGAGAGTTGGTGTGTGGATGATAGCGTAAGGACCCTGAAAGCATGACGTGGCAAACAGAACTAAATTTTAAAAAGAAAACAGCTTTATTGACTAAATGATGGGAAAAAGAGACCAATACAGATCAAATCATCTAAGAGGAAAACTGACAGACAGAAACTGTAAATACAGTGAGGGGGATGTAGACAGTATATACACACAACACCCACACTCATACTAATTTGTGAGCTTAAATACATGAATATCTCTATGTCAACACAATGTATATGCTAGAAAAGAAATAGGATGAAGTTCACACTGCTTTGGTTGCTGTGTGTTTTGTAACACTGGCATGATGTTTATGGTGAGGTTGGAGTTTAGGCTACAGTGAAACTGCATTACTCCTGTTGTTTTTGAGGTATTAACAAATGGAGCATCAGTGAGAAAAGAAAAAAAAACATTTGTCATAAAAAAATGTTAAGAAATACATCCCCTGTAATTGATAAATGTGTTTGTTTAGCATTTTTTTTAAAATTTATAAATATATTCTTTATGTGTGTAGAACATCAGAAAGTAGAAAAAACTAGAGCTGCTCTGTCGCTCTGCTGATGGGAGGGGATGAAGCCCACCCACCAGTCTCTGTCTCTAGCTTTCTCTCATCTATGTGCCAGTAATCATTAAAGTAAAATGTTTATATATTATTTCTATCTATTTAAATAATGTTTGTTTAATTACACTTTGAATTCCAGTGTTTCAGTGAGTGGATAGTCTATTTTGGTCTTTACAGTCCACAGCAAAAATAATAATGAGAGAGTGCAACATTTTGTTTCATGCATTCACAGTTGTATCATAAGCATGAATTCAATAAATACAAGTCCTAAAGACTCTGGTTAATAGAAAAATGTGAATCCTTGCGACTGGCTATGCTTCGAAGCAGCAGGTAAGACACCTGCCGAAACTGCAATACCAACACTTCATTTAGTTGCAGTCATGTGCCCTGTGTGCTTTGAACAAGGCTTTGGAGCAGTGTTTCAAAACATCTGTGCTCCAGAAGCTTAACACAGTGTTGAAATGTCTGTTTCGTAGGCATGACAAAGACACAGAGGAAAAGACAGAGAGATGAGCCTGGGAACAGGAAGGGAGAAAATACAGGGATAAGGTACAACAAAGGTATTCACGTAGACAGAGCATTAAGGCCAGACACAGACAGGGCGCTCAGGAATCAGAGGTAGGCAAATGGACACTGACTGGTAAATGGACTAGTTCTTCAAGTCTGAGCATTTAAAATGATTTTGCACAATTTACTTCATCCATACACTTGTTAAAAATGCTTTTCCTATGTAAGTGTATTCTATCTTACATGCACATGCTTTCACATTCATATAAAAGCAACTTGGGGTTACTGTCTTGCCCCAGGATATTTGGCATGCAGGACTGCAGCAGATGAGGATTAAACCAAAAAGCTGATTAGTCGGTGACCTGGTTAACCTCCTGAGCCACAGCCACCCAAAAGACAGACTGAAGAGAAACAAACATAAACCAGAAATCAAGTACTTATAAAGTTAGGGCCTGAAAGGTTAAGGTCAGGAATCTCATTTTCTTTCTTGAACATGGCTAAGATTTCTTTAGAAATTGTAAGTTCTGTCTCAGCGCTGTCACTGTCATCGCTTTTTTGATATACAAATGTGACATTTTCTCCTTGGGAATCGTCATGGTGACCACCCTCCTGGATCTGCATGTCATGCAGGGTTTCTTCTTCTTCCAATTTGACCTCAGGAAGGTCAATTTTTCCATCCAAGTCCTTGTTGTAGCAAAAAGCAGCCGCAGCTTTGCAGTCACTTTGAAAAGTGTTTTCCTGCAGAAAAAAAAGACAAAGTGTTGACAGTATTAATACCATTACATGTAAAATACAAAACGATGCTCGTACATCACAGACTTTGCCTTCCTCTTTTTTTAACTTGCAAGTTGAAACTCACACACAAGGACACTCGAGTGTCGATTTTTACACAAAGTGTTTTGCTATGTAATTTTTAGTGTGTCTGTGTGTGTTTTCTCTTACATCTTCTACTTGTCCAGAATCACCAGCTGTTGTCTCTCTTGTACTGATTAAGAAAAAACAAAAATACAAACGTGAGTAATTATCCTTTGCCACACTCAGTCAGCACAATCAGATTAAACTGTGAGTAAACCTACAATGTAAACAATGGAACTTACATTTCCATGCCTTTGTAAGATGTACCCTCCAGAAGTATAGATTCAGCTTGGTATCTGCACATTTTCCCGCTGCTTTGCAACCATCGAATCAAAACCTTAACAACAATAAAGTTAAAGTTACCGCCTTTAAGCTGTATTTCTTGTATAGATGTTCACTTGAAGTTCTGCAGTTTTCATTCTCCATTCAAGAAATTAATTATAGTAAAAACCACATGTCCTAAATTATGCTTGTCTGTTTCTGACACATATCATTCGTTCAGAATATCTACAACATTTTTTCAATCTTTGATCTTTTTTGTTCCCGGCTCACCTCTGGCAAAATGACCTCTCTAAGGTATAGCTGCTCCTCCACTGGCGTTGACAGAATTCTTTCAAGTCTTTGGATCATTTCTTCTGTCTGGAATACCAAAAAGGACAGAAGACATGGGGTAAAAGCATAGGACCCAGGCTGCATGTGTGTGGTGCACTGTCACTGTCAGCTCGAATATGCTCCCACTCCCACAGAGCTAAATGTATTATTGGTCATGTTTCTTGCCTGCCTGATTAATGTTGTCAAGTTTGTGTCATGCCTGCGTCTTGTCATGTTTTCTTGTTTATTGTAAAAGTCCAGTTTTCATGTCTTTGTGTTTTGGTTTACATTTCCTGTGCATCATTATGTTCATCCTAGTCAGCTGTTTCCTCATGTGTCTCCACTCCCCCTGATCACCTTATGTGCATGTTTAAGTCCTTTGTCTCTTACTGTTCTTTGTCAGGTTGTCTGACATAGTTTTCCCTCATTGTTTCACTGTGTTTCATAGCATTCCTAGATACTCTGTGTTCATAGTTTTTCATAGTTGTTTTCACAGGGTGTCATAGTCTTTTAATTTACACAGTGTTCTTAGTCCCCTTAGTTTTCCCAGTTTCGGTGTGTCTTTAAAGTTGTTCTCATGCCATCAGCCACAATAAAGGCTCACTTTATTTTTGGAAACTTAGTTCTGTCTCCACCGTGTCTGCTTTTGGGTCTACCTCATCTACACACCCTGCCGTGACACAATTTACTGCTTAAGAAAATGTCCAACAAAGTTTTTCTTGCCACCATCACCAAGTAAAAGTAAAATTTCCTTGTATAGTGCAATGTATAGAACTAATGAAATTAATGTAAAAAACAATAAACAATTGTCACAAAGTGTCTTAAAGTCATTTAAAATAAATGGTAGTAAAATGAATATAAAACTATATATTTTTGTAGTATTACCATCCCATTACTAAGCCTTAGAATGGCTTATTTCAGTGTTATTATGCAGATGTTGCCACGCAGTTAGAGTTTTGGCTTATTAGTTATGTTAATCCTGTTATGGGATACATTCATCCATCCACTTATTTAACTACATATTCTGTTTACTGTCGCAGCAGGGCTAGAGGCCCCAGCTGAGGGGGGGCAAATGTTGGGTAGACTTTTTGCAGATTAATAGTTGAAGGGCATGATATAAAATCTGTTTTTTTGAATTTATTTCTGTTCAGTGCACTGCAGTTCAGTTTTTATGCATATAGAACCAAATCACAACAACAGTTGCTTCAAGACACTTTATATTTTTTAATGTAAAGATCCTGAAATTTTTAGGTTATGTAAACATACTTGAGTGAAAAACTAAAGATTACTATGGATGCTAAACTCAAGTTGTAAGTGTGAATAAGATCATAAACACTGAATATACATACCTTTATGTCACTGAATAAAGTAAAATGTTCACTGTAATGTTTGCGAAGTTCAGGATCAAATTCTCTGTGACTCCACAGATACATCCGATTGGAGAGAACAAGTCCACTCTGCAGTTTTCTTTCCAAATCCTGTAATATTAGAATATAAAATGTGATTTAAATGTATGGTAGCTGATAACATGACATACAGGTTAGTGAAGAAACGTTAGAATGCATTAAATCACCTTAATTTCTTCATCTGAAAGGATTTCTGTAACTGTAACAGCCTCCAGCATGTCACCTCTGTTTGAGACAAAAGCATTGCCCATGAGCCTTAAATTAACCACAATCTGCAACATTTGTATTTAAATCTTTATACAGGTCAGATCAGGGACGTGCAGAGAGGTTTAAAGGGGCGGGTGCTCAAAGTTAAAAAGGGGCACATTGAACCAGGCTGAATAACAACAACACACATTCATCAAGAATCTAATATGGGAAGGGCAGGGCTGTGTTGATCTGAGACTGTAGACATTAAAAAGTCCACAGGAGAGATGGTAGCTGATTAAACAAGTGTCATGAGATAATAACTAAATGCAAAGATTGGTGACAGCGCTTGGAACCATAAGGCAACAAAAAACTGTGACATAAACTCGGCTCTGCCTGTGAATCACTCTTTTCTTCTCTTCTTCCTTCCATCCCATCATTTCATATATCACTCTCCACTTGCTGTCTATCTGAGAACAAGGCACAACTTGTTATTGCAATAAACTATAATCTAATTATCCACACCTAACAACTCTTGCACTTAATCTAAAATAAAATGATGACAGAAAAATGTTATAGCCCTGCCTTTAGTAGCCTCACACAGCTCCTGCTGTTTCCTCCTCATGTCCTTACCAGCCATGTCTGGACAATGTTATATCATGAGTAATATTTTTTTAAATCCAGCTAAATAAAACACACACATGCACACACACACAGTGACATTTTAGACCTTCTTCAGAATACTGTATATACTATGGGCATCATGGTGCTGATCCAGAATCCTTACATTATTATTTATTACTAGAGCTACAATAATAAAGCAAAGAGGAGGGGGAAGTAATAAATATGAAATAATGTCATTATGATGATTCCATTTGTTTCACTATCCACTCTGTGCAGGGGCAAAGCTTATTACATTTTTAAACTGTAGAGATACAATAATTTTACTGCTGTAAAATCCAACTTTTGTCTTATTTAAAATATAAATCTAATATAATCTGCTTCTTAATGTATGTTCTTTAAAATACAGCGTGTGTTTTTTAATATATTATAATTATAATAATTATTATGTGGACATGCATATTAGATCGTTTTTTAGTGAAATATAATCCCTCCAGAAAGGCAGGAAAAGCCCGGAAACTTACTTTAAAACTAAATATGTTCTAAATACTTTAAAACTAAATATGTTCCCTAAAACGGTGACAGAGCTACAGACCCATGACAGCCTTACACAGGTAGCCAGCAGCTGTGACCAGCACTACTTGTGCAGTTAATAAAAGGACAGGTAATGTTTGTCGCGCTGTTGCACACACAGCACGCTCGTTTGTTTCAGTTCGTCAGTTGCAACAAGACAACTTACCAACGTGTACGTAATAAGCTAATACTCCTGGGTGCTACACACTACAGTGTACGCTGTACACCTACTTACTGGTTTTGTCGCATCAGTCTGTGTCTCTGAGTTAACTTGTGTTTCTCCTACAGCTCCGGACCGCAAAAAATGCGCGTGCTCTTTGTGAGCTCGTTCCCGGCTCGTAACCAGCGCGTTCTGCCGTCAAGGGCGATCATTGGTTAAATGTGATCATGTGACTGATGCAAGCCAGATCCTTTTATTTAGCAAAACTATGATTAATAGTTAAATATTATTGTTGAGGGGCACAGACAGGACTCCGCATGCACACACACATAAAATAAATAAATAAATAAATAAAAAAAATTTAAAAGTTGCCTCAACAAAAGGGCACTTTGGGCACTCATCAGGAAAGGGGCGGGTGCTCAAGCCCCTCTAGCCCCCCCCTCTGCACGTCCCTGGGTCAGATGTTTACCTACACTTATGGTTGTCATGGTAATTTGTGGATTCTAATGATTTTTTTTAACTGTTCTGTTTCCAGGGTAAAATAATCATACAAAATAATCTGAATGATAATATTTTATTGATCCTTAAGGAAATTATGTGGGTTACAGTTGTTTCAACAAATACAAAAATTGGGTGCACTAGTTTGAATTTATTTTGGTATTTTCTTTTAGCCGCACAGAATCAAAATGCTGACTTGATATTTGAGTACTGGAAAAATTAGTAGAGTTCTTAAGCCTAATGACTTTGCTTGGAGCTCTTTACCCAGCTCTTTAGCATAGTCCAAAAGTTTTAAGAAGGCTAAGGTTGAGGATTTGGGGAGGCCATTCCAAAAGCTTAATATTAGACTGTTTTATGTATTCCAAAATGAGTTGTGATGTGTTTTTGGTATAAATGTCCTGCTGGAACACCCAATTGTGTCTAAGTTTCAACCTTCCAGCTAATTTGACGGAAAGTGGAAGAATTTAGAGGTAGTCCCTCTTCTTCATTAGTCAACCTACTTGTACCAATATACCAGGTAACAATATACCAGGGCACCTTACAGCCCCAGAGTATGATGCTATCACCACAATGCTTGACCTTTGGCATAATGTTCTTGGTTTTTGGCTTTTTAGTCCTCCAAACACATATTTTCCTAAATAGCTCAGTGTTACGGCCCTAGCAGGCACTCAGTTTTAAAAGACCTTCGCAAGTTGTGTAAATTTACAATTCTCCTTCTTATATCTTCACTTAGACTTTCTCATTATTCGGAGTATTGGTCAGTCCAATAAGTGCTGTCAAATAAATTACTTTTGGGTGATCAGAAATGAGAAGGTAATAGGCCTTAGCCTTGAAAAGGTAAATAGCATCATAGAACCTTGACAACCACTTGTTTAAACACTTTAGTATATGTCTATATTTGAGCCCTTATGTACAATTTTGACTCTGTGGACCAGAGAAAATCTAAAATAAAAATTGTGCACTACATTTTTTTAAGTCATTCAAGATATTTGTGATGCAATCATTCCACCCTGGAAAAAGAATAGTTTAAAGAAATCATTACCGAACCACAAAATTACACAAAATTAAATGTTAATGCTTATGATGACCATATGTAAACTTACAACAACAGTATGACAGTAACTGATATTCAAATCAAGAGTTTCTTACACATTAGTTGTAAGGTTGCATCCGCAAACAAAACCCTTTGATTCCCAGTCTTTCGAGTCTCCCTCCACACCAGCACACTCAAAATGCAGACATTTTTTGCAGACAGTGCACAGTAGCCACATACATTGATTTCTGTGGTCATGAAAAACACTGTAGAAAATCAAAGTGAATTTTAAATTTCTACCATGTTTTAAAAAAAAAAGAGTAACTTTCATTCTCAAATGTTTGATACATAAATAATGTTTAGTTGTCAGTGTTGTTATGCACACCTGGTTTTCCCAGTCACTCTCTGGAACAAGCATGCCTTTATTTGCATGGCCATGCAATGAATCCCTGAGTCGGTCTGTTCAACTCCAGCTTCTTGTATTTCCATTTCTTTCTGTCGAATCTTCAACATGTCTTCCATAGTCGGTGGGAAATCCTAAATAACAAAACCCTTAATATTATCACACAATATTTCATATACTACCAGTAAAGATTTTGTTATACTCAGATATCTATTTCTCTAACCTCAGCTTTCACATTTTTCAGCATTTGTGTAGCGTGGTGCAGACGAAGAATCCTGCACTCACTAAGGGTCAGAGCATCATCAGTGACCTTGTGATGTAGGACTTCATTTTCTGCAGCCTAGTTTGAAATAAAATTAACAATGATGACCCAACACGTGAGCAACCAATAAATCATGCAAAAGTAGCAGCTCCCAGGACAGCAAACTCACCGAACACACAAAAACACCACAATTAACGGAGTCCTCCTGCTTCCACTGTGGAGGATATTTGACTGTCCAACCTTGAAGCCCACCAGAAAACCTGAAGACGTTTCTAAAAAAGAGAGTGGCAGCAGTTCAGCTCCATCAGTATCGCATTCATTTACCTGCAAACTAAAACTGTAGCACAAAATCTCCTTTTACCTGAGCAGGTCCATGTCATCATCACTGATGCTGCTGGAAGTCATCAGTGAGTCGTATATTCTAATCTGTTTGGCTTTGAAGTCAAACACCTACAAACATATATAATCTTAAATGCTCAGAAAAATATAAAAAGAGTAAATGTTATAGGCTGAAATCTCTTTCCTAAAATGTTTTGGCTCACCCAAAGGATGAAATGGTTGCCTGTCTCTGGTGAAGAATGACCCACAATTCTGGGAAGGAATATCTTTTCTGAGTCCTGTAGCACAAACGTAACAGTTGTAGGTGCACACGGGTCATGTAGCATGTAAAAAGCAATATTGTTTTTGTAAATTTATGTTTGGGATTTTTTATTTATTTATTGTTTTTATGTTTTTAATTATGCAAAAAGGACCTACTGGAATGCATTTGGCAACTTCATCACTGACTGCTCCAGATTTGGTCCATTCCCGGTGCCACAAAGTGAAATCAAAGGTGCCTAAAGCACCACACTGTCAAATAGAACATCTCATTAAGCATTTCATAAATACTCATTGACCAATGAAAATATCATAAAGGAAACAAATGAAAATGAGTCACCTTGTTTTCTTGAGCGAGCTGCCCCACCCGATAGTTAACAGCCTGGAATGTTTACGAAAACAAGATTTGTGTCTGGCAGATGATTTCTTAACAAACAAAGCTCTTAATTGTGGTAAAAAACAAAAACAATTTTATTTTTAAGCACTTACATCATCTGTCAACCACGGCGATGACAATGATGACTGAAGCAACAAGTCTAGTGGGCAAACGCTGCTAATGTCTTTTATTGAGACTGGAAATCTTCGTGAAACATAAGCCAGGGCTTGAGTTTCATCACGGGATCCAGAGAGTAGCTGATTGAGTTTCTCCTTTATGCGCACAGAAAGATAGCATACTGACTCTTAAGAACTTTAATAATGTTCCGTATGTCAACATCAAAGTGCAATACGAGGATTTTTTTTTACCTTCTCATCATCACTTGTGGCATATAATTGTGATATGGATGAGGATTTCAACACACTGTGTTCCTCCCATTCTAAAAAACAAAACAAAACTGAGCAATGATCTATCGTCTAAACAACGCATTTCATGTTTTTCAAGCACTCAAACTGTTTGCTTACTACAAGGCTCGATCTCAAAAATTCATACAATTTTTTTAGCCAAACACACTAACACAAAAAACCAATACCATTGACTAAGGGAGCCGGGGAATAACACAATAGCCTTCTCACTAGTAGATGACATCCTCTACCTTCCCAGCCAAAGACACCTGTGCTTACAAAACTGTGATATTTTTATGAGTTATTATTATATCATATATCAGTCAAACCTACCAGCAGTATGAAATCCCAACATCCCATGCAGTCCAACAGACAATTGTGTGTTGCCCAAAGCCTCCATATCAGCCTTAAATGTCCTGTTAATTTTTTCATTGTGTAGTTCAATCAACACTCTCACAGTCTGTTTGAAGTGGGATTCATTCATTTGGCACAAAGATTGCCAAATGGATTCAAGCTCTTGATTGAACCGTTTTGCTACTGCAGAGTTGACCTCTCGTCGAAGTGTTGGGCAGATGACGAGACTTCGTAAATTATCTTCTGGATGTCTTGGATTTATTTGGTGGAATTGATCATACAGTGAATACCTGTCAGATGTCCTTGTGATTGGATGTACTGCTGGTGTTCCATTTATATTTTGCTGTAACTTCACTGGTAATGGAAATCTGAGGTTCTTCACCCATTGCATTTCAACCTTTAGTTCATTTTTGGTTGCTAGTTTTAGATTATCTGTGGTTGGTGCACAAAGTCTTCCATTGTGTGGCTTAAAAAACATCTGATTAGTTCGGTCATTAGTGTGGCTGGCAACCTCACCAGCCATGTCAGAAATGTAACAGGTTGGAACGTGCTTAAAACTTAGCAAGCCATCTGCATGGTCCCTTGCTGACTCCATCCAGAAAAGAAAATTGATATAATAAACAACACCATGGACACAGGAGAAATGAAGTACACCACCTAAAAAATATATAAATTACAAAAAATTATATGTCAAAAGTACTTTTTTTTAAATTTGAGGATGTTCAAGGAGAAAAAAAAACTCATCACCTGTTTTTTGAAGTTTCTTGGAAAGTTTTGGGTGTAGTTCCTTGAATCCATTAATCATACCCAGTGCATTCTGGGATTCTTTTTTCTGGTTCTATAAAAAGAAAGATCCACAGTAACAATGACAAAAGTAAATGTTAAAAAAAACCAACAAATAGAAATTTGATTAGTTTTACCTTCTCTGAGTCAGTGGTTTGAAGCATTATGTCTTCAATTATTTGTTCTGGTGAATGTTTGTTCTGATCATTTTTTTCTTTCAGTGCCTTTTTAATCTCAGTTTTTGTAAGGATATCCCTCAATCTAGTGTGCTTTCCCATCCATGGTGCCATAGTAGACTGGTGAACAGATTTGCAGTATGGGTTTGCAACAGATGTTCCTATTTGGAAGACACAGTCTTTTGATTTGTACAAATATTCATAATAGAGACAGTGTTGTGCTTTATAATTCTAGACGGTCCTAAAACTATTGTTGTGTAAAGTTCTCACACTATAACAAACCTGCTATAAGGCCTTCTGCTATGAGTGATTTGTCCAGATCTGTCCATGCCTTGACGATATCCACTTCAAGATCCTTGTCAGATATGGTATCTGGATCTGGCCTTTCAAATGATCCAACTTCAAATGAAATTAAACACAGTTAACAATGCAGTTTTATCTAATTCTTCACCGAAATTTAGTAGTTTACACATTTCCAAGAGAAAAGACATTGTCCTTACGAGGTACATCAAAGCCTAGTTTCCAGTTGCCATCTGCCACAACCACAGCTGGGTGGTGTCCACACTGGTAGCAAAAGAAGTTGAAGTCAAAGTCTGATAATGACAAAAAGTGGTGGAATGCCTTCTTCACCATTTGGTGGTGGTAGCGATTGTCATTAAGTACTGACAGAGTGTCCAGCATACGTCCACTGGTTGTCTTGTTCTGCAATTAAACAACATATAGAATTGGCTTTCAATGTCCAAACATGTTGAGATTAATTTTCTCAAAATATGGATATGTTTTGTTATTGTTGTTATTTGTAATAAACTTCCTTAATGCACTTTCCAAATAGTGGTTCCACAATTCATTGTTAGTTGGCTTACCTCCAAACCTGACAGCAGGAGTTCACATAGAGGTAGTGTTAATAAGATGTGGTTGTTAAAATTGTGGAAACCAGAGGAATACTCCTGAAATCTCACAGTGTTAGCACACCGTGGGCACTCTTTCATAGCAACGGAGACACCTGATAATTAAAGAAAAGTACTT
Source organism: Simochromis diagramma (assembly GCF_900408965.1). Classification (NCBI taxonomy): domain Eukaryota; kingdom Metazoa; phylum Chordata; class Actinopteri; order Cichliformes; family Cichlidae; genus Simochromis; species Simochromis diagramma. The sequence continues at coordinate 337,848 of NW_024387321.1, read as the reverse complement.
TGTAATAGGTTGAAGATAGTTGTATGCCAAAGGCATACACATAACACTGTTTGCATGTTTTGTTGTTGCTGTGACTTACCTTTGTGGAAATTGCTAAGACCATATATCACAGCTTGGTTGGTGATAACTTTTGGGGCGTTAAGCTGAGGAGGGGTCGGCCCTGGACAGTAGGGACAGGTGATTTCCCAAGGAACAAAAGATGGCGGTGGTTTTTCCTCTTGAGTGCCTAACTTCAGGTCCTTCGGACGTGGAATACGCTTTTTGGTGTAAATATATTCTGTCATTCTACATATTTTTGCTGTGGATATATTTTTTGATGTCTCACTAATAATGCTGTTCTCTGATGTCTCCTGGAAAATCCACCACATTCCCATCATTACGTGGATGCATTGCTGAGATCGTTCTGTTCCCTGACACTGGCAATTCCATTTTCTAGTTACTGAATCAAATGTCACCCTTGTCCTCTGGAACTGACACCAGTGGTCAGTTTCATTTGTAAAAACTGAGAAAAAATACCACTGTTGTGAGGGCCCCTGATCTTCATAACACACAGGAAATATGCTATCAACACCACATTGTTTGGCAGCACTGTCGAGCGCCTCACATTTTGCGCCCCACTCAGATGACATTAGCCCTCTGCTCAACATGTCCTGAAGTGATTTTGATGTAAGGACTGCTGGCTTAACATATGGCTTGGCATTTTTTGTTCTTTCTAAATGAACACATTCTTTTCCCGGATTTCCTGAAAATCGAGCCATCTGCATGAACCTGCGACACTTCTCAACCTCACAGTCTATTTGTGGTGGATTAGCAGACTTCATGACGTGAATTGGAAAAGCTGGACTGTGTTGTGTTTCTGTGTGTTCTGGTGTGACATAAATGCCATTTATAACATCAATACATGTCATCGGTGCAGAGTCCAGGTGATGTACTTCTCTGATGGGTCTTTTTATGTGTGGCTGTTTACTCATCATAGCTGTGCAGGGGGTGCATAAAAATTGTTCGGGCTTTGAATCCGAGTCCTCTGGGGAATCATCGCTAATGTTTTCAGCCTTTCTTTTTAAAGAGCTTGGGGTTTCTATGCAAAAAACAAAACAAAAAAAAACAGCTGTTAATCACATCATTCTAAAATCTAATAAAGATGCTTTTGTTTCATTCTGAAAATAAATTATTGCCATGAACTGATGTTGCTTTTTTCAAGGTATAGGCACAAGAGTGGGTTCAAAGATGGGGAACAACTATGACAGTGAGGTAATTGCATCACTGTTATCTATCTATCTGTATATCAAAGTATAACAGTATAATCATAAAATAAAATAGTGTTAAATTACCTTGTTTTTTGCTTGATTTGATACCTGCAGAATAAAGAAATTGAAAAAATAAGGCACAAAGTATGTTATATATTGGTATAATAATATGGATGTCTTTTCGTTTAAATTTAACTTTAAAGACCTCTATAAAAAAGAACATGCTTTAATGATGTCGTGCATCTTCACTAAAAGACAGCTATTCTCCCCCTTCTTGGTAGTTATATGCTGAGAAGATCTGTGGATATTTGCAGATGCCATAGCAGAACTCTTACCATGTCTGTCTTTTAAATGTTTCGAGAAGATAGAAGATCGTGTTAAAATTGCAAAGTTACACAACGGACAATGATAATGGCTTCTCTTTGCTCCTTTGACATCCTTGCAATAGCAGGCCACCACAAATTTCTCTGAAAAACAAGCGAGTAAATGCTTTTCAGTACATGAAATGGTTAATACAAAGTCACCTAGTCAGTGACACCTTGGGGAGAAAGGCATACTGGCAATCCAGGGACCAAAAAAGCCAGTTGAAAAGAAAAAGTTTTCATACTGGATATTTGCACTGATATGGACTAGGCAATATGTTAGGAATGAAAGGCTGGCACAACATTTTAATGTTGTGCCAGCACTGAAAATAATCAACTAAGGGCTCTACTCTGATACATATTTCTTTAATTATTTTGAGCAACGCACATAAACTAATACACATATTTTATCACACACAGCATGACAAACATCCAAATTGGCCAAAAGATTTTTTTTCTGGAGACACACATACACACACTAGACTAGACTTCGAAAAGGGACATGCAAATAATAAGAGCAGAATGAGATTATGTGGGTTTATCCACGTGGGGCAGACCGACAAATAATTAAACTAAACTAAACACACATCATTGGACTCTGTAACTTTTTATACACCACAATTCATATTTACACAGCTGTGCACCTATAATACCTGGCATATGATTTAGAAATAGCACTGTTAATACTCGTGTCCCTTTTTTCTTAAGAGAAGACTAAAAAGGAACACAAGCAGATTACTAACAGCAAACAAATTAAGCCAAATAAACAAATATGCCTCGAGAAAATCAGGGGAATTATAAACTGATTTAAATAATGACAAACTAATAACCAAGACAAACATTTAAATACTTAATTGAAGAATAGTGTAGTGTGTAGTAATCCCCAAGTCCACTTTGTTTACACATACATCTAGTCCTTACCTTGTTTTTTTTCCAAAAAATAAATTCCATCTTTGAGATGCTTTTTGTGAAGGTGATCCTTATTTGCACGTTCTTTCTTTTGACAAAACACACATTTATCACCAGCAAGGGCCATCAGTGATGCAACATCACTGAATACCTGATGTGCACCTGTGAAGAACAGAAACGACAAAATTAATATAGAAAGTAAACACTCTGAAACATTTTAGGTTTTCAAATACCTGAATTTTTTTTTTCAGGTTTGATGCAAATGACTCAATATTGCACTTTAAAAATGTGAATTTGTGTTCTGTGTGAATTATTATGTGTTGAGCTTCTCACCTTCCTTTTTGTCCATGTTTTAAGAAGATGCAAACACACCCAGGAATCAAGAGAAGAGCCTGGAGACACAATAAACTAATTTAGAGAACAATGTTAGACAATTGGACTTAAGAATAAAAAGCTTGGTGTAGATGTAGATCAGCAGGCAATGCACCACTTATTCTATGTATACTCAGTGTTTGTGTATTTGGTTACATTCAAATTTCAGTATAAAATTCTGAACTGGTTAAAGCAATTGTAATTGTCACTTTAGAAAGAAAAGGTAAGTATACTAAGGTGCATGTTTTAGGACATCTTCAAAATTAACCTTTAATGTTTTCTAATGTTTTTCTAACTGGGTCAGTATTTAAGGCACTTACCGTTGTTCTGAAGAGATCTCATAAAACACAAGCACTCTTCTAAGCATCAGGATGAAAAGAAATTGTCCACTAAAAGATAAGAAAGTTTAAATTACTGCAGCTGTTTCCCTTTTTTAAATAAATAAATAAAAGATGTCAGTCTCTTTAAGAACCACTCAGCTGGGACAGGTACAGTCAGCTGTTTTGCTATACAATACCTGTCCAAACCTGCCAACAGTTTAAGCACTGTTCAAGCAACCACTGGGTGTGTCTATAAGGAGTGGCAACCTCTTTCATAGCAATACACACACATTGATTGTGAACCAGGAAGAGGTTTATTAAACAAAGAACAAAATTCTTCCTCTCTGACTGTGGATTGTAGATGAAGCTTCTCTTTCGCTTTATTTCTGTGCCTGTATTTTTTTATGTATTTATTTATTGTCCATGGACCAGCAGATGGAGCAGAAGCGAGACGATCCGAGTAGGTACTAAAGGAAAAGGACTCAACGCTCTGTTTGTGATCTATTGTACTGCTATGTCAACACATTGTGACTTTGTGTTTTGTATGTATGGCATATGTGACATTGAGACAAGGGTGTCACATTACCTTTACATTACCTTTACATTACCTGTCAGATTTTCAATGTGGTTTCATAACATGTGTTTTAAAAACTGACTTAAGATATGCTAATTATTTAAATATTTATATATTATTTAATTATTTCTTTGCACATTTGTAAAACTAAAGAAGATCTTATTTCTTGGAAATTGTGTTTATAATTTGCTCTCCTTCCACTAAATGGGAATGTAACATTTGCCTCTCAATAGTACTCCATAAAGCTCCGTAGCGTTTTTGGGTTTTTCTGTGTTTTAACCCTCTCCAGGCAGACGTTGCAGATTTGCAACAGTTAAAAACTAACAACCTGATTACTCCACATACATATTTTATGAGTTTCTTTTACTCAGAAGTACCACTGCAGGACTTGGTTGTGCATTAGCAACAAAAAACTTAATTTGGGCCTGAGAGGGTTAACTTCAAAATATATGGTCGTGAAATTTATCAAGCACCAAAACTACAACTTGTCAAAATGTCCTACAGTTCCTACCGTTCAGTTCTCTGAAGTCTTATTTTCCTAATATCATGGAGCAAGGTTAATTCTAAAATTGAGTGCCCCTGGGTGCTTACTTTTGCTAAAATTCCCTGTTAGTGTTGGCATAAAAGAGCAGATATTAAAATAACAACTGTAATAATTGTTGGAATTCTGTAGTTTGGTTTATTGATACATATTGTCACATCATCATTACGAAACAAAACTGGAAAGACATTAAGACATTATTCTTGTCCAACTGAATTTAATATATCATTTCGTGTCATAGCTAGTGTTCCTCTTTTCATTCGTTTATTTACTTTCAGAATATTAAACAGGAAAGATAAAAGGAATACGTGTGAATAACTTACACTAAAACAAGGTGATGCGATATATCTGTGAAGGTTCCCAATCATCCAGGTCATCGTAGTCTAAGAAGCTTAGAAAGAAAAGCGTCTGGACTTCTTTAAGTTGCTTGAAGACGTTTCACCTCTCATCCGAGAAGCTTCTTCAGTTCTAGGGTCAAATGGTGGAGAGTCCCAGATTAGTTTTGAGATCCCTTTCCAGACGCCTTAACGCCCACTCACATCCTGGGCCATCTGACCTCAGGAAATAACATGATAGGGTGGGACTAGGTTCCACAATGAGCTCACCCAAAACCTTGGCTGATTGTGATCCACACCCGCTTTCACACCTTGGCTCATGTGATTAATTAGAGGATCATTTAGGGGATCATTGTCCCTCTCGGTGGGTTACTCCCACAGGGCTTATAACTGGGACTCCCCACCATTTGACCTTAGAACTGAAGAAGCTTCTCGGATGAGAGGTGAAACATCTTCAAGCAACTTAAAGAAGTCCAGACTTTTCTTTCCAAGCTACTTGGACAAGGTGGATGCGATCAATTCCTAAAGGTTATGTCATATGACACACAAGCACTGATGCACACTGAGAAGCACTGAGAAAGCTTTCAATTCATGCTGTGAACATGAACTCAAGACCCCTGACCTCTGAATTGTCATTCACTGCCCTGACAACAACTAGACATAACACAGAAGAGGAAGCACTTTCTGCACTCACTCGAAAGAGCACCATCAGCAGTATTAGTTTGTTTTCTAACAACAAAATCTCAACTCAAGAGGAAAAACTTCAAGGCCAATATCAAAACAAGGCTTACTTGTTTTTACATTGAAAGTAGATTTGTGTGTGTTAGAAGAAGCTTTGTTGGAATTTCTTTGATGTGTTGGTCACAATCCTAAATAACAGTGCTTTGATGTCACTTGTTTCAAGTATGTCTGTTTTACACTATAATTTACGCCGATAAACATAAACAGCTTCTGAGTGTATGTCGGGAAACGGGGAGAATCCCAGAGATGGTGGAGTCTGTTGTTTGTCTTTGAAGATGGGGAAGAGGCAAAATGCTTACTCTGCAATTAGAACAACACATATTTTTAGCCTATCATTTAGAGCAATGCCTTTATTTCTCTTATGTCCAGCATGAAGAAAGACAGTGAAGGTGGCACTGAGAGCGGTCTCTGAAAATGAACAGTCCAGGTACCTTTTAAATACAGTCAACAGAATAATTCCGCAGTTGTTGTTTGATTTTTTGTTCTTCGATCTCCTCCTTCAAAATCCCATATTACCTTCTTTCTATATGTTGACAATATGCATGACACTTTTGAGAACCATACTTTCCAAGCTATAATACTTTTCAACCAATTAAGTTGACCTTGAACACCTTTGTGAGTAGGGCAGCTTTTAATGAACTGCTAACACGACCCTGCTCTGAAACGCTACAGTTTTATCAGAATTCATTGAAAATTTTTATAGTTATTGTATTTACACACAATGCAAACTCTATCAAAAACATAACCTTCTTGGTGAAGGTAATAAAGCTGAAAGCCACTGAGTGTGAGAACAGGGAGAAATAAAGCAGGTCTAAGTCACTTCTGAGGCTGTTTTGAACCACTTACTGTTGTTCTGAAGAGATCTCTTAAAACGTCCAAGACTCTTCAGAAAAAGAAATGTCCACTGAAAAGGTTTGAATCCATTCCCGGAGTTGTCATCCCTCTTTGCATTAAATATGTCAGTCTGTTTGCGTAGGACTCAGCAGGATGCCGGTATACTATCTGCTGTGCAGGTTCATTGAGTAAGTTTCCCTTTAGTTCGAACCATTCTGATCAGACTTTGTAAATGACTGCTTCCGGAAATGTTGTGTATCCTTCTGATTGGGTGTGGAAGATATGAAAACATCCCTACGATAGTGTCATACTCTCCATACCTGTCTACCACCAGGCATGTCTTTATTTTTATGTTTCTTGCTTTCATTTTGTCCACGTTAGATACTGTCAACCGTTCTGCACCATATCTCTGATGTTTGGTCTAACCGGTTGAGCCAGTTGATGCAGGTTTTATCCGAGCTGGAATCAGTCCAAACAAACAGCTGAATATGTGATTCTACTGGCACGTACAACAAATCGAATCACTTGAACATAACGAGCAAAAGAATAAAACCTGAGAAATCATCATTGCTGTCTTTCTCAAATTGTAACTTTCTAGCAAGAGACAAGAGATGATTTAATTATCATTATTTCAGAACAAGTATGACTGCAGGACCTAAACATGTTTAAATTGTGACTCCAGAACCATTTGTGTGAACCAGGACGATGTTTTAACAAAGAACAGAGTTCAGAGTTCTTCCTCTTTAACTGAAGGATTAGATATATAACAGGTGACTGCTTTTTGCTTTAACTGTGTTTTTTTCTTTTATATGTAAACCAACAAACACAACCATTTTTAACTCAGTTTATTATGTTTATGTCTCCTAAATGTCCTTGTGGTTATGCCAGATAGGTGAGAATTCCAAGGAATTTTCTATATATATATGTATGTGCCCTTATCTTAAACACATCACTTGCAGCCCAGTGGATGTTAAAAACCCAAGTTCCTGATAACCTCTGCTGTTGTTTTAAAAAGTGCAAGGCATGGTATTCGATTCAAAATTCAAGAAGATAAAAAAGAACAAAAACATAGGCAGGGATTCCTTATAAATAATCACCCAGTAGGAAAAAAAATATCTAGGTATATAACATAAGTTAATTAGTAAAACAAAAATTAACAATAGAGTATAACGTGTGATTGTAACAGTAGCAGAGTGCAAACAAAGTGTTGTAGTTTTAAGAGTCCATTTTGGCAGAAGCTGCTTATCAGCTTTTTTGGTGTGTCAGTGGAAAATCCTGAAACGCCTTCCTGAGTGGAGTCATCAGTAATAATACCGGCGCTACCACCTAGACCACTGTTGTCTTCAACAGGACGCATTTATGGGTCAATGATGACTGTTTTCTGCAGTCCTTTCGACATCTGTTTGCCTTGTGTTGCTGTTTACTTCAGCTGTCATACCATACCAAAGCTGTGATGCAAGTGAGAACACGGTCTGCAGTATATCGGTAAAAGCTGAGGATGTGTTGTAACAGTCCGATTCTCCCCAGGGTAAATAAAAGTAGAGGTGTTGTGCTTTGCAGATGTCAGCAGAGGTGTGATTAGACCAGGGGAGGGCCTCTGTGATGTTGAAGCTCTCACCAGAGTTATGAAGCTGAGGGTTTGCTGCCCGTGGTCGCTCAGGTCGCTGCTTCTTTCTGAAATACGCCACAATCTCCTTTATTTTCTGGGTGTTGAGGATAAGATAATTCAGAGCTGCCAGGTTTAGCAGTGATCCCAGTATGGCATCTCATTATTATAGATGATCAAACCACTGACTGTTGTGTCATCTGCAAATTTGGTAATGGTGTTTTCTGCATGGAGAGCTTGGTAGTCATGGGTAGAAATCATACAGGGAAAGGCTCAATGCATACTCCCAAGGTAGGCCAGTTTAACCTGAAATTCAGTGGACTCTTGGTCAGGAAGTTATGAATGGAAGATGCTATATTATGTAAAAATTTCAGTGTTTGTTATCCTTGAAGACTTCAGGTCACAGAGTGTTTGTCTCATTATAAGAGACAAAGGAAAATGTATACATTTCTGTTCTTCTGTTAAAACATTGATAAAAAACGAAAATGTAACTTTAAGACAGTGAAATTAAAACAATGCGCAAACATAAAGTACTAAAAAAGGAAGTTTAAAGATCTTGTTTTTATGAAATATAAACAAGACAATGTTTAGTGTCAGTGAATGTCTCTTTTCCTGTTTCATTCCTGTCAAGAGTTCACAATTGAAGTCTACTTCAAATTTGAACTTGAAGTAGACTGGATGAATGTTTACTGATGGATGAATATTTACTGATGAGACGGATAACAAAGGTCATAGGTGTGTACTTCTTCCCACTTCTTTTCAAAACTTAAACAAAAGCAATAGGTGAAGCGTTGCTGGTCTTAAACACTGTTGTTCTGAAGAGATCTTGCAAAACTGGAACTGATTTTCTGAGTTGCATTCCTGTTTTTCAGTTAAGCCTGTTTGAGCACCACTCAGCATCAGTTTGGTTTCTGGTCAGACAACTTAAGCAGTGACGGTTTATAGATAAAGGCGCCTAATTTGTTAGTCAAACATCATTTTGGTGCATATGTCATACTTCCTGTTCCTGTATCTCGGAGCCAGCTGGGATGTGACATAGATGTAAAGTGTTACCTAAGGTTTGCCCAGCTTAGTCGCCTTTATCGAATTCATAGTATGATCACTTTTGACCTACATACAAGAATTGCCTCCGAATTCATGCTATTTAATATAAGATAAGATACGATAAGTCTTTATTGTCATTGCACAGTTATACATAGTACAATAGTACAATGGAATTGGAAAACTGTCCCACGTCGGCACTGCGTACAACACAACACAGTAAACTAATTTCAATTATGAAAAGAAGAAGAGTGTATTTATTGCACCTTGTTATTAATATTATTATTGTTACTAGGAAGCAGTCTCGACGTTATAATTTCCATTATAGCTTTAGGAAACAGACTGTTCTATTCTATTAAAGTTCAAGACTTCACAGCTTTAAATGTTCATTTGAAATATGACCTATTGCAAGTTCCTGTTTTATAGTTTAGTGAGATGCTCGTTTCTGCTCTTTCAGCATACCTCATACACCTGTTAAGTTCACGTTGTTTGGTGCAACTGGAAAGGTTGATAAGGAAGTATGTCTATGTATGGTATGGCTGAAAACACACACACATGCATCCACACACACACACTGAATACTTATCTGTATTCAGTGTGTGTTGCTCAGATATGCCTGCTTAAGACTGTCATGTGTATTTGTAATTGCATATTCATGTATGACCGCTTGTTGACAATAACAGGGAGTCAGTTGAAGTTGGCTAAGGACAGGTGAAGAAAGGAAGGTGAACTTGGCCTTGATTGACTTCCCACGCGGCCCACGAGACAAAGAGCTCTGACTTGTGTCTTGTTTTTGCCGTGCAGTTGGTGGTCTTGTGTTCCAGTGGGGTTTTGTACTTTAACCCTTTAAAACCGATCGGAGCGGGCACGCTCTGTTTTGCATAACTATTTTAAAATCCTGGTAGCACTGCAACGGCATAAGCTAGTGCAAAAATTTTTTTGCATATGAAACCGGAGGAGTTGTACTTACATCTTATGCCATCAGCTTGTCCTCGGTCACGGTTTCCTTCCACATAAAGCTTTGCAAAAACTGCATAAAAAGCACTTGCAGGAACAAAAACATAATATTCCAGAAACACGCTTTGCCGATCCGATCAGCTGTTCATAACACTTCCTACGTTGGAATAGACGTCAGCGCGAACTTTCACATGTCCGCCATGACCTGCCCAAAACCGGAAGTGACGTCATTTTCGCGGAAATGTAGTTTTTTTCCATCAGGGCCTCATGAGCCTATACTTGTGTTTTTAAAAGTTATGTTTGACTTTATGACTTTCTGTGTCGTTTCTGGGATGCTGAGGACTCATATTGCACTGCTGGAAATAGTTTATTTTGATGCATATGCTGCTTTTTTGCAAATTTGCACTATAATATTTATTTTTGTTTTTCCTGCAGTATATAAAAATTGGTGTATTTCAAAAATAAAACTATGAAGACACTCAAAATAAATTTCCTGTGGTAGGAAACTATTTTGTGCAACTTTTTTGTATTGACAGTTTTGAGGGATAAGCCTCTTAAATTTCTCTAACTAGAAATATATGTTAAAAAAGCAAAAACGATTTTCAATTTTTTTGTAGTTTATTGCACTTTTTGCAATTTATGTAATTACGATACACTTAATGCATACATATTATTAAAATCTGGGTTATAATGGTTGTATTGATGTATAGCAACTTGAAATGCTCCCAAAAATGGCACTACAGCATGTAAAAATATAATATAAGCTCTGGTGGACTTGGTTCTATGGTAGGTCTTAAAGGGTTAATAAACCCAACAATGTGATTTCCTGAGGTCAGATGGCCCAGGAGGTTAGTGGGCATTAAGGCGTCTGGGAAGGGATCTCAGAACTGGATTATAGATAGCAGAGAGTCTGTTCTGTCTCTTTGTCTGTGAAGGTTCTCAGTCATCCAGGTCATCGTAGTCAAAGGAGCTTGCAAAGAAAAGCGTCTGGACTTCTTTAAGTTGCTTGAAGACGTTTCACCTCTCATCCGAGAAGCTTCTTCAGTTCTAAGGTCAAATGGTGGAGAGTCCCAGATTTAAACCTACACATCATTTTAACAACTGTGGTCCGTGTGTTGGGACAAAACTTGGCCCGCAGATCTGTGTGTACACTGTCACACACACTTTCTGTTAGGTTTTGTATTGTTGATTGTCATTTATGCTTAGAAATATTTAACCATATATGCTTAGAGGTGTATAATCATTTGTAGATTGAAAGAATGTCTCATCCTAGGAGGTCTGTAACAACTCTGTGTAGCAAAAAGAGGGGAGTGCGTTCACTCCTCTACAGATTGTTCTGGCATAGATCACACACCTCCTAGGAGAGGTCGTATCTTCTCTTTCTGATATATGGTTTAGCAAACACACGTATATTTCTTTAAGTATAAGAGCCTTTTGTTCAGATGGAGCCCTAGACTCCTGGCACCAGCCTTTGGGGAGTCTTCACAGGGTCACATCTTGACCTCACACATACACACACACACACACGTACACACACACACATACACAGTATTCTTTGTTCACATGTATACCTATGTAAGATGTCATATGTTAATGACCCTATGCATATTCATGTAACCACAATAAAAGGAGTGCTATGGGGAGCCTGGCTGAGAGTCTGACGGAGGTCAAGTGGTGGAACGACACTTGGCTCCAGGCAGGACTCCCTCATGCATGAGTAACATGAAGAACTTTGCCTACTCGTGTCTTGCTTCGCTGTGTAATTATATTGTCCTCAACGTTCCAGCGAATAGGTTCAAGCTACAAACCTATCATTAATTGGTCCTTCGAGAGCCGGAGCCCTGGAATCGGCATTCACCGAGGGGAGGAGGGACACGCTGAAAGACTGACGTCAGCCAGGAAGTTCCTGTGGATTAACTGTCTGTCTTTTCTCCTCGATGAATGACGATCGGCGGGATCCGAGGCTGATATTACACGCTAAGCAACACCAAGTAAGTTTGAAGAGCCCGACTCTATAACCGTGTGGTTGTGCAGTCTCCGCCACTGTGTGAGGCGTTGAGAGGTTCGCTACTTTGTGGAGCGATAAGTGAGTTCCTCGCTACTTTGTGCAGCGAGAGGTGAGTTCTCCGCCACTGTGTGAGGCGTTGAGAGGTTCCTCGCTACTTTGTGCAGCGAGAGGTGAGTTCTCCGCCACTTTGGGGACGTTGAGAGGTTCCTCGCTGCTTTGTGGAGCGAGAGGTGGTTCTCCGCCGCTTTGTGGGACGTTGAGAAGCTCCGCAGGGTCCAGAATGTGCTGGACAATAGGCCTATTTTGTGTTGTTGTCATTGTTGTTGTCGTTGTTGTTGTTGTGTGAGTGTGTGCGGAGCAGAACACGTGGTCTGTGACACCGACTGTTGTTGTTATCATGGGTTTCTAAGCAACCAAGAGTGAGTCGGAGGGAGACAGACGTTTGTGCTGGACTTTGCTCCTGGCAGCACAAAGTATTTAAATAAAAATGAGAGAGAGCGGCGGCTCAACAGCTGCGCGGGTTCACGCGAGCGCGGTCACGCGGGTTTCACGCGGACCTGAGCCGTGCGGTTAATTGCAGGCTTATAAATGGAAGAGATTCAAATGTTAGAAGTTTTCAGAAAACACACCAGCCTTGAAGAGGCGTGTGGAGAAGGCCTGCCACATCAGCAGCACTTGAGATGTGCTGTGGTGAATGGCTTTCCCCCACCCCTTGCTGACACAATGTTTATTCTTTAGCTTGCCCTGATCGACAACAGCCTGTGTGCCAGACCATAGATTTAATTGAGGTGGATAGTTGTTAAAAGTAATCTACATTAAGCTTGTGGTTGCTCAAATTCAGTACAATGACATATGAGGTGAAGTGATATAGGCAAATATTTAAACTAATGAAGTGCATAGAGGCACTTGACCTGTGTGAAAGACTGTCGTCTTATTATGAGCCATTGTTGAGATATAGAGCACACCTGTGAAAACAACTAATATGCTGAACCCTGTATGAAACATCTAAAAGTACATGATGGAGAAGCTGTATTGAATATGAAAGTGTAAGACTTTGCCACTGTGGGCAGAGCATGCAACTACTGTGTGATGTTGCGTTGCGGTTTTTTTTTTCTTCTGGGCTGATGAGCAAGCTACACATTATCGGATCAAGAGCTGTCTGAGAACTACTCAAAGAGAGGGAAACAGAGTTCTGATAACTGTGATAACTGGAGTGTGCAGCGTTTCCGTGAGCAGTTTTCCTGCACCTTGACTCGTGTGTGTGTGTAGCATCAGCATCATGTTTTTGTTTATTTGTTTTGTCGGGTTAAAAATAATTAAATAAACTGGTGATCATATTTATGGATCACCATGGCACATATCATCAGCCATGTGATTTATTTATGCAGATGAAAAAGTGAGTGTGAATGTGTCTGACATCACAGTGTTTCTGTGCGCTGTGTAAAAGTAATTGCCTCTGATTGTGAAGAGCGGTGATTCTGCAGGTCACCAGCTATAGTAAAGAAAAAAAAGAGAGTGAAAAAGAGAAAGAATTTATATTGTAGATGAAAAATAATCATAGGGAGAAGGTTTTGTGTTGATCAGCCAAAAAACAACTTACAATTTCATTTTCTGCTTTTAAGAAAGGATTGTTCACAAAAACAGAGAGAGAGAGATGTGTGTTGATTAAGCAGTGATGATAATAATAAAAATGTCTTAGTTTGTCACTTTCAGGTGAAAAGCAGACCTGAATCAATTTTCCACATGCAGCAGTCGGAAGAAAGTTATAGTTTAACATCATTGGAAACATGCAGGCCAAGTTTCTGGCTGACTTATTTACAGCGCCATGTGTCTCTCAACCTCACAAGCAAGCAAGCTCTCACCCCTCCCTGAAGACAAGGAATGCAGCTCCAAAGCAATAACATGATAAAGAGACAGCAGCAAGTCCTGAGCAAAGAGTCCCAGCAAAGCAGCAGCAATGTGGACAAACAGCATCAGAGAAGAAGAGCAAACCCATCATCCTGACTGATCGGATGAATGGCACTGTGTCTACAACAAGCTGTGACTTCACTGTGCATGTGAAGAAAACGTTTGAGGAGAACTGAACAGTTGGAGTTTGACATTTGCCACCTGTGGAGTAAAATGGCAAGAAGAGACAGTGGGACACAGGACAAAGCTGAAGGAGAACTGCCGGCTATTGGACTGTTGAAGTGGGAGAGGACAACAGAGTGAGAGGACAACAGAGAGAGAGGACTAGGTGAGAACACATAGGAATTATTTAATGTGGGAAATCAAAATTTGGGTTAGCAAACCTGGGGAAAAGAAAACTGACTGCTTAAGTTGGACAATTGTGAAGGAGTCTGAAACACTGCAAAAAATCACATACACAAGCAGAACATGCATTAACCATACTAACACTTCCAAACACAAAATAACTCAAGAAGAAATGATCAAATAATAGTAGAGAAGTGTGTAGGAAAGGCAGCTTTAAGAACATGCTCTGCTGGATATGCAGCTCCACAGACATGCATTAGGCCTGCCTAATAACACAAACAAACATGCAATGAAAATTAGCTTGTTATCTTTCATCAGTGTTAAAATAGTGTCAATTTAGCAGACACTTGTTATTAAATACTTAATTTATCCAATGCAAAAAATTGACTCTCTAGGTTGCAGGACAACAATTTAAACTTTTGTGGGAAAAAAGATTCTGGTTTGACCAACCAGTGATCAGATAATAAATTTAGTCGTTGATATAGTAAATTGGGAGAAGCTTCCTGCTTGATTGATGCAGCACAAGTAATTTACTGTATGAGGGAAATTGTCTTTTGTGATACTATTTTGAACATGCTTTTCTGTTGTCCTGTCATCTTAGTGGGTTAATAGCTGATATGCAAATTAGTTGATCGTTCTTAGATTAATGAAAGGTGATTGAATTCTAGCACGAGTGAATGAGATGTGTTGGAGTTTGTTGTGTGTTGAGTGGAGACTCTAAAACACTGAGTTTCCTGTTTTGATGTGAGAGTGAATCCTGTATTTAGATACACAACTCTGAATACGTCAGAACAAACTTTTTTTTTGTGAAGTGCATGACAGCATGTCACATGTTTTATGATGAAGGGAAAAAAGGAAAATTGAATAAAATAGATCTGTGGCCTAAATGAGTGAAGAGCACAGACCTGGTGATTAAACTCATAAGTTAAAGAAGACATTAGGCTTATGTTGTGTGTTGTGCAGCTGATGGTTGGTTTGGAGTGAATCTAGCTGATGATTCTTCTCCTGTTGTGAAGTTGATGAGGAGTTTGTGTCATGACTTAACAAGGCCTTTTTATTTTGATACTTTCACAGTGCACTGAAAGTTTGGTTTGATAATCTGTTATTTTTCATTTTTATCTTTTGAACAGGCACTGATTTTGTTTGTCTATTTCTTTTCTTTAAGTAGATCTGCACGTCGGGAATTGAAAGTGCTTTACGACCTGTCAAGAGGGCCGTTGCGGGTGGGTTTCTCCACATTAAAATGGGCTCTGGAGAAAGCCACTTATTGGGACAAGTTCCTGTCCAAAAAGGATTCAGCGATGTAATCCAAACTAAAGTTCTTTTTCTTTTGAAATGACGTCATTTTGCTGGAAGTGGAAACTAAATGCGACGACAAGTTCCACTATCAGCAAAGAAAGAATGAATGAATGGAAATAAAAAACAAACTGACTGACTGGTAAAAGCTGACAGGACTTGACCACGACTCAAGGTTAACCTCCACCTAGACAGGACAAAAGGGTGGATGATTTTATGTGTTTTTGTTACAGGAGCAGAAAGATGACAGCAACATTCGAGGTTGCATGACGATTTAACCTTTTAAATGCCATTTTCTCTGTCTGTGAATTTACTATGTGTGTGTGTCATTCACTACCTTGTGTTGCTCACAGAGATTACTGTGAGAAAGTGTATACACCTGCGCAGCACTAACATTTACATTTCTTTTTACAGCAGATGGTTAATCATGTGTTTGATCATGTGATTTATAAGAGGATTAGTTGATGTTTTTCCTACTACAGGATTTCTGGGTTTATATGTGAATGACATTCTTTCCACGGCTAGGGATGGCTAACTTTATGGTGTTTTTATGGCACCTCTGGAATGTGGATGGCCGACGCCTGCCCACCAGGATAATCCATGTGTGTTGCTAATGTTTGTTTTTCTAAAAGTGCATGTGGAGGATTCAGCTGAAGTGGACAAGTGACATGAGAAAAACAAATAAGGGATGCAGTGTTTATGGTATAGTTGAAGATGGGCTATTGAGCTCATAGTGATTGTTGAGTTGAGTGACTTTGCTTAAGAGAAGTCACTGATTACATTAATGTTAACTGAGTACATGGGATGATCCATGTTTTAGGCAAATTATGGTAATAATAGTGATTTAATGATTTGAGAAAACCTGCACATGACACTTGTCTTGCCCGTGCTGAATGCTTATTGTTCTTATGATACAATTGTTTATAAGTGTGAAGTTTGATTTTACTTCCAAATCTTGCTTTCCAGGCCATGATGGTGTGTATGCAGGCTCCTGGGAGAGCCAGGTGTTAAGCAGACTTAATATGCAAAACACACTAAGATTTTCATTGCAGGATTATAGGTCCAGGGTGGTGCTGCTCCTGGGGAGGAGATGCCCTGATGTTGCCTGGGATATGATCTAGCTAACCTTTTTTCTTTAAGATAGGGATCCAGGTTTGATGAGTTGACTCGTGGGAGTATCCATGAGTCAAGAGGTGGGGTCCAGAATTAACATTAAACAATGTTTTTTATTATTGTTGCAGTGATTTGTGTGATTAGCCGTTTATTTACAAGTATTAAACCTATGCAAGTGGTGCATCCATGTTCAGATGAGGCTTTGATGGCCTATAAGTGAAGTTCACTGAACTAAAGAATGTGGTTTGATGATTGTTGACATGCTCTCCAAATAGAAGTTTTTCTGAAATACAGGTGCAGCAGTGAGAAGCGAGAAACATTCCAGGCATAGCTGAGCCCAGGCAGTGGTTGAGGTCAAAGGTCAAGCTGGTTGGGGCCCATCATGAGATCAGACCTTGGAGCCACAGCAAGGACCATTTCAACTGCCTGCAAAATAGCGGAGAGACCCTCCTGGATTTATCAGAGCCACTGCAAGAGGTCGAGGTCCCAGGAAACCCCAGCACCCTCAAGACAGCACAATAGAGAAATCTCACACTTGGTTGTTTCAGTGGTGAGGGGGGAGTGCTGATTGAGCCCCCGTAGGGTAAGCTCGCACTTCAACCTCCAGCCTCTGATCAACTCTAGGGCAACCAAGTGCGAGGCGTGACGGCTGAATCAGCTGAACCAGGAGGAAGGCAGAGAAGCTGAGTGTTTTGAGACAGGTCCAGCAGGCCCAAAATCAGGACTATGCGTGACGAGAAGGAGTGCCTGAGAGGATCGTCCACAAGATGGGAGCTGAGGCCAGGAGAGAGACTTCAGGAGGATCAGAGATCATCTTCAGCACAGCAGACATCACACAGAGAGCTGTGCTACTGAGCTTCCAGGAGATCAAGAGGAGACTTCCCACAGCAAGATTTAAATAAAATGAAAGATTCAATATTGACGCTGAGGAAGACTACTAAGGTGTTCGACGTGCTCTGCCTTAAATCTTCAGCAGCGTTGGGACATGAAAACTCGAGGGATGAGGGGAGCGTGCCAAGCTCCATCGACAACGCAGAGGGAGTCTAAGGATGACATCATGATTCTGTGAAAAGCACAGGAACCAGAAGCTATGGTGGTGATGACAGCAGTTTCCTATGAGGTCTGCAGCATTGGAAATAGCTGAGACCCATGTTGACAAACAACAAAACTAACTGGTATGTTTGAATGTTTATTCTACATACATTTGGACTCTGGTCCTATGGACAGTGATGGAAACAACTGGAAGAGACATTCATGACGCCCTGCAGAACTCAAACCACTCTGCAGAGAGACATGTGATTTGCACACCCGGAGGAAGCACCACAAACCTGAGATGTTTTTGAAAATGTTACTTTCTTATTTTAACTATTAAATTAACAATTTCTTTGTTTGCTCGTAGGATGCAGTTTGCCATTGGATGAGATCAATGAGGAATGGGATAACTGCTAATACATTTGTTAAACTGTGTACTTTTACAGTAATTTAGGGTGATTTGACATATGCTGAGTATAAAAATGTTTGCATTGACACTGTCAGACATGAGGTGATCATAACTGGGAGCTTTTCAAGCATAAAGGTCAAAAAGGGGGGAATGTTAGGTTTTGTATTGTTGATTGTCATTTAAGCTTAGAAATATTTAACCATATATGCTTAGAGGTGTATAATCATTTGTAGATTGAAAGAATGTCTCATCCTAGGAGGTCTGTAACAACTCTGTGTAGCAAAAAGAGGGGAGTGCGTTCACTCCTCTACAGATTGTTCTGGCATAGATCACACACCTCCTAGGAGAGGTCGTATCTTCTCTTTCTGATATATGGTTTAGCAAACACACGTATATTTCTTTAAGTATAAGAGCCTTTTGTTCAGATGGAGCCCTAGACTCCTGGCACCAGCCTTTGGGGAGTCTTCACAGGGTCACATCTTGACCTCACACATACACACACACACACACACACACACACACACATACACACACACACACATACACACACGTACACACACATACACACACACAGTATTCTTTGTTCACATGTATACCTATGTAAGATGTCATATGTTAATGACCCTATGCATATTCATGTAACCACAATAAAAGGAGTGCTATGGGGAACCTGGCTGAGAGTCTGACGGAGGTCAAGTGGTGGAACGACACTTGGCTCCAGGCAGGACTCCCTCATGCATGAGTAACATGAAGAACTTTGCCTACTCGTGTCTTGCTTCGCTGTGTAATTATATTGTCCTCAACGTTCCAGCGAATAGGTTCAAGCTACAAACCTATCACTTTCTATGTTTTCTAATGTCTATGTACCTTGCACTGGCCTTCACACTTGCATCCTCTTACTGAGCCCTCTAGTGACAATTTTACATCTAATTTACATTCAAGTTTGCAAGTTTAAATCAAATCCTTCTTCCTGTAAATGCAACAACATTTTGCAGCCAATCAGGAAACAGCAACTTAGCTTGTAGCTAAAACAGGGAATACCAACTAAAAACAAAATCCACGAACAAAGAATTTGTAACAGTTTCTGTTTATAAGACTGTGACTGGCTCACTGATGGCTAATAATTTCTTTCTTTTTTTTTTTTTTTAATAAATTGCTGGTTGTTTTCCAGTGTGATGTTTTCCGTATACATATATCTATTTTTAAGTGAACACAATATTTTAACATATAGATATTTAGAAGTAATCTTTGAAAATTGCATGAAGTTCTCACTAACAGTGAATACTGTTAGTGAGCATTTTAACATGCTGCCAATAAAAGACTCAATGAAAATCTGTCCCATCCAGGCAGTTTTAAACCAAAACTCTAGACCTGGTCAGGAACAAGTTATATTAAGTGTTCAGCGTAACTTACAATGATGATTTATCCAGGTAAACAGAGATATACGTTGTACCTTGCTAAGCCATTGATCTGAGTTCGTTGTACACCCCTCCGCTCTAATTACACTCCCTGCAATTAAAAAACGAAACACTCAAAATAACAAAAAAATCTTCTTGATAGTTTGTGTTTTTATTTATTACATGTCAGCACGACTCCAGTCCAGCTCGAGCTTGTACTAACAGAATATACATAGTTAAGATCAATTAAAAGGTGACAGAGTGGTGCTTAATAATGCCATTATAAAAAGAACATTAAACATGACAAGTACACTCGAAACTTTACATGTTGCTGAAAAATAAAGTGATTAGATATATACATATATATATTACACTGTGATTAATGATGTGTCCGTGCTAATGATTTTGAAAACATACAAAAATACAAAATATTTGCATAGAAAAATAACACAGATTAAGGCTTCACAGGCTTAAACATACAGTGCTGGTCCTTTTTACTCTTGATATCAGCAACATGTCCTCTGATAATGAACCTGTGCTGACCTTTATTTCACTAAAATAAACTTATTTTTGGTAGTGATTGATTTAAAAAAAATGTGGTATGTGGGTTTAAACACTTTAGAAGAAGTAAACCACTGCCCCGTGCAGACGAGCTACAACAGTGACCTCTGTAATAAACTGAGAGGTAGCAGCTTTGACAGCAGACTCTGAAGCTTTAGCCTTTTTGGCAGAACTGGACTGATGTCAGGGAAGGGGGCAGGCTGACTGGCTGTAGAGGTAATAAAAGTGAAGATCTTCAAATACTTAATAATGTGCGTAACAACCTGTATAATTTACAGGTCACGACCCATAACGACAGTTTGCCCACACTACTTCCTTTCCTAACTTGACAAGAGAATCTGATTCCTGAGAGTAACCTGAGCAGACATTTATTATTGTGGTTAAACTGAGCATTTTGAACCATCATAAATGGACAAAAACAAGACTAATGCAGCATGGATCTCTAGTAGTCTTACAAAGATGTTTTCATTGCTGTGCAACAGCAGGACCCACAGTCATTCAGGAGGAAAGAGGTAAGGATTCAGATCTGCTATTTAGTGCTTTTTCAGGACTTTTCATACATTTTTTTAGTCTTTTGTAGATAATTACAACAGCAGGTATAGCAAAAATAAAAAAAGTGATTGGCACACCAGTTATCAGTGAAAGATACCAATTACTCTTTCCTCCATCCTTCTCTACTCTGACCTTCTCTTCTCGAACCTTTTCTCCTCCATTCTCGGTGTCTTCGTCCGTGAAACCTGCAGAGCAGAAAGAGTGTGCAGACAAAGTTAGCAGACACTCTAAAATATATCTTCAGGTCATTCAGAGGCTTTGGCAGCACATGGGTTAGCCTCCCTTTATTCATAATAACTCTGAGTACAGCCAACCTCACTCCTACTGAAAAAGCTATGATATATTTTGGTCATTGCTGGATAATGTGCTTTGGTAGTTTTGAAATAGTTTTTGAAACATCATGCTTTCATTAAAAGATTAATTACTTTGGGATTCTCCTTCTTCCAAAAAGCTTTCTTAGTCATCAAGCTGAAGTAAACCAGAACCATCCTAGGAGGAAAAGATTTTGGTAGATCCAAAATTAACTTGATCTTTTAATTTGTTTTCATTTTTGTTGGAAGCCTAACATGTAGAATAATCTGAAAATCTGATAAGAAATAAATGAATGTGCAGCTGCACCAGTAATAACTGCTGAACAACACAGGAGCGTGATCACAACGTCTTTTAGAATAAGAGCAACACAAAAACATAAATTATACAAACTCACAGTTAATTAAGCTGTGTTAAAAATCACGTGACCACAGAGAGGAAGACCAGGGCTTAATCGCCAAATACTAAATTTTGGGAATGTGTGGGTTAGAAAAAAAAGAAAAATATGAATATATGATACCAAAAACTGCCAAGGACGTCATTTTGCCTCTACAGATGTGAATGTAAAACCACTAATGCTGCACACCAGGTTGCCTAGCAGCACAACTGTTTGCACACATTTTAAAGTGAACCAGAGCTAGCTAGATGTGGTTGATAAATAAATATATAGAGTACTGTATTTAGATAACAGCTGAATAATTACTGCTGGGCTGGCAATGGGATGTTGAGCCAGGGGAGAGTGTGAGAAATGTGTGAGAACCGAACAGGTTGCTGGCTGTGCTGCACAACAGGGGAACAGACAGACCAGCATGTGGAGAACTAATCTGAGCAAATACAGAATGAAATCCAGAGCAGAGCATCGAAACAGCTTTCAGACCTGAGCAGGAGAGCTGAGGAGGTGAAGGTGCAGACTTAGGCAGAACATTGTGGATTGCTCTATTTTACTATTATCACTTAGAATGTGTTTCTAATGTTTTTTTAAGCCACCTGTGACGTCACAGCCCCCAAAACAACCCTTAAATACTCTTTTGTCCAATCTTACTTAAAATTGGATAAAAATTAACAATTGACTTTATTTCAGAAATAACATCTTTGCCATTACTTCTGTTACTGCTGTACTGCTATTAGGGCTGGGCTATATCACGGTAATACCGGTGTAATGTTGGGCAACGATAGGAAAATGACATATCGTGATAGAATATGGGTAAAACGCGCATGCGCAGTGCCTTTGTTTACATACGCACATGGCGGCGACGCAGAATGAGAAGAGCGAAAGCGGATCATTGAATGAAACAGATGAACCAGAATTGGTTTGTAAAAATGCTGCAACTTCAGTGGTGTGGAACTGATTTAGCTTTCATCCGTCAGATACACAACAAAGCACTAGTTTTGGTAGAGCATGCTAGCGGGCCGTCGTTATTACCGTGTTTTTTGGAAAATACGGCACACTTAAAATCAATCCTTTGATTTTTCTGAAAGTCGACAGTGCCCCTTATAACCCTGTGTGCCTTATGTATGAATTCTGGTTGTGTTTACTGACCTCGAAACAATTTTATGTCGTACATGGCGCTCGAAAATCTGTCAAATGTTTAGCACGACTTTGCTAAACTATGAAGCTGCACCGCTTGATGGGTTGTTGGAGCATTACGGCTGTCGTAGGCAGGAGCCTCGCGGAGTGATACAAACTGTGCTTCAACATAATATTAGCGTATTGTGTGTGTATAACCTCTTTTTAAGTTTTGTGGATATTATACATGTTCATGCTGAGGATATGTCGGCCAATTTCCACTGGAAATGCCTTTTGGTTAAACTGTCAGCAAGGATTTTGCATTTGCACGGTTACATTTTTATATAAATTTAATGCACATAAAAAACAGCTGCTTGTTTAAGTGAAAATACATTGATGTTTTTCTTTTTGCACTAATAAAGTTGTGGAGTTGTAAAGTGTTTTGTCTAGTGTCAATTACATCGTCAGTTATATCGTTATCGCAAATTTTCAAATGTATATCGTGATAAATATTTTTGGTCATATCGCCCTGCTCTAGCTGCTATCATTTGCCACCAGGAGGGGTCATGTTATTATCTGCCCTCTCTTGTAGACTGTCTGATCTCACCACAGCATCAATGATGGAATGTGCACAGGAACTGTAAAGGCTCTTTTAAAATGTATTCTGTTAACGTCTAATCTGGCCTTGCTGGTCTTGAGTGTAATCTTCATTTGCACCTTGTTGTAAACACTTCTATTTCCAACATAAAGGCTTGCCTTCATTGCAGAACTTGACATTGAGATTGCTGTCTCTCCTTGAGAGACGTGCCAAGGCTTTTTTTTTTTCTTTTTTAAAAACAATTGAAATAATTCTGTCATCATCTACTTTAGTCGTGCCTCAAGACACTTCACCCGTTGCCTACTGGTGGTGGTCAGAGGGCCCGGTGGCGCCAGTGTCCGGCAGCCTCACCTCTGTCAGTGCGCCCCAGGGCAGCTGTGGCTACAATGTAGCTTCCCATCACTAGTGTGTGAGTGTGTGTGTGAACGGGTGCATGACTGGATGTGTAAAACACTTTGGGGTTCTTAGGGACTAGTAAAGCGCTATACAAATACAGGCCGTTTACCATTTACCATAGTTGTTTTCTGTGGTCTTTCAGGCCTTTTGGTGTTGCTGAATTGGTCGTATAGGGCTGCGCGATATGACAATATATATCGGATGATGAAATTAAAATGTCTATCGCCTCATATCATAAGCTATCGCTTGTTTCGTGGTGTCGCATAATATTGTTTACGGCAATATTTTTTCATTGTTTCAATGGTCACA
This sequence comes from Simochromis diagramma, assembly GCF_900408965.1. Classification (NCBI taxonomy): domain Eukaryota; kingdom Metazoa; phylum Chordata; class Actinopteri; order Cichliformes; family Cichlidae; genus Simochromis; species Simochromis diagramma. The sequence goes on along the minus strand of NW_024387321.1, from coordinate 314,269 downwards.
GTGTGGATGCAGGCACAGAGAATACCAGCATGACCAGTTAAGATGAGGCAGAACCAGGTAGCTCCAAACAGAAGGACCAGTCAAAACAAATGGAGGACCTTATTCCTAAAGGCAAGAGGCTACCTCTGTAGCATGGACATGGTTTGGTTATGCAACATCTGACAGAAAACTGTACCATGTACTATGAAATCTATACTCAATTTTACCGCAAAACGGTCCCCCCCACAGACTCAAAGACAACAAACCTCTTCTATCACCAGAATCACGTGAAAGAGTATGGAGAGTTTACCGATGAGAAGCAAAAAAAGAGCCGTCAAGTGCTCAAAATAAACCTTAGACTCAAACGTTAGAACAGGCTTTTCCCCGCAGCACGCCGTGTAATAAATACAAAGAAAATGGCGGCCGTTACAACTTATGTCTAAAAATGTATCGTTTCATGCATCGGTCAAAACACTCGACTCCAGGTACACAACGCCCAGCTGTGTTCAATGAATTTTCAGAAAAAGCACTATTTTGTGATATATATCGTTACTGGGATGAGAATTGTTTGTATTGAGATGAGACTTTGGTCATATCTCACAGCCCGAGGTCAGTACATTCATTCTTTGTAACAATGCACCAGATTTTCATTTATTTTACTCCTAAAGTTTATGCTCTCTCTCTCCGATTGGTTTACGTGAACTTTTAAGCCCAGTTATTGGCTCCCTCACATCTTTGTAGCATCTTTCGGGCTTCCTATTTAAGGTCAAAGTGAAAAACTATAAAATACACATCGAACACTTTGAATCAAGTTTAGGAATCATGTATAAATAACAGCACTTTCTGAATTTAAAGCTGAAGTTAAATGCAATGTGTTGGTGTACAGATAAAAAAACAAAAAAAATCTGATGAAACTTTAGATCCCCATCATGCAAAAACAAACAATGGAAGTGGGAAATAACTTAATAGCACCAACCACAACAATCACATCACATCTGCAAAATGTAAAACTTCCTATGGAAGAAACTGTAACACTTCCACAAACTCACCTGAGGATTTGACTGTGAGCTTGATGGAGTGCTTGAACTCACTTTGGACGCCCTTATTTCTTCTGGTGTTCCTGGTTGTAATGCGACACTCATATGTTCCTGCATCCCTGATGCTGACATTCCTTAGAATCACTGAACAGCCTCCATCTTTCATTGATGGATCTCTAAGCTCCACTCGGCCTTTATAGAACGAGTGCTGGTAGTTTTCATATAGGCGCTGGTTTCTGTAGAAGAATACATAGACATCGGACTTAAGCTCAGGTTTGCTCCACTCCAACAGGGTGATCTCCACATCTCTGGGACCCTGACACTGAAGAATGGCATCTTCTCCAGGACTCGCAGTTACCTCTGAGTGATATAAACACAAAATTCACTGTTTACTATGAGTAACAAACGGAGAATACAGATGAAAAAAAATAACCATACAAGTGTCTGTGAAGGTTCTCAGTCATCCAGGTCATCGTAGTCAAAGGAGCTTGCAAAGAAAAGCGTCTGGACTTCTTTAAGTTGCTTGAAGACGTTTCACCTCTCATCCGAGAAGCTTCTTCAGTTCTAAGGTCAAATGGTGGAGAGTCCCAGATATAAGCCTAGTGGGAGTGACCCCCCACAGAGGGACAAAAGGACCCCCTGATGATCCTCTAATCGCCTGAGACAAGGTGAGAAACTGGGCGTGGGTCCCAATCAGCCAGAGTTTCGGGTGTGTTCATTGTGAAACCTGGCCCCACCTTATCATGCGAATTCCTGAGATCATATGGCCCAGGATGTGAGTGGGCGTTAAGGCGTCTGGGAAGGGATCTCAAAACTGGATTATAGATGGCAGAGAGTTGGTGTCGTAATCTATAATCCAGTTTTGAGATCCCTTCCCAGTCTTAGTATTGTAATTATTATTATTTATTTTCCGGCTCCTTCTTTTTAAAATGACCTTCAACGAACTTTTGTGTATCCTTTATTTATCCATCCAGGTAAAAAGTCTCCCTGTGATTACATATGCATTTCAAGAGAGATGTGTTTGAGAGGGCAGCAGAAACTGCAACAAAAACATTTCTATCAAGATATTTGACGTGTCAAATAAGACTCTACTCTCTGAGTCATAAAGGCTCTTGCAAATCAGGTAATTTCTATATTTTATGTATAACAAGACTGCTGGCTGTTCTGAGCAGCAGGGGAGCTGTAGCTAAACTGAACTGAGTCCAGAGTGAAATCCGACAGTCTTCAGGCCTGAGGAGCGGATTTTTACAGTAAAAGATGTATAATCTGTTTCTTATATTTTTGTAGCCAGGGTCATAAATCACATATTGTTATTACACAAAATGTATTGTAAACCCCAAACTGTTCCTGGTATAGCTGACTTTTAGGACCTGCAAGCCTGTAGTTATCTTCATTATTAGTTAGAGCCCCTCTTCATCCCTTTCTTCATCTTTGGTGCATTCCTATAAATTTGGGGTACCCCTATGGCCTCTCCCCTTTTCTATAATTCCCCTGTAGGAGAGGTCTATGTCATTTCTTTTCCGAGATTAATTATATCTTTATCCACTCTGACGTTTCTGATTGTGCGTTGTTAAGAGGATGTGTATTGTTAGCTTATCCACTGAAGCTAATTTAAGGAAGTCAGACTTGAATTTTGAAATAAAATTATACCAAACTTTTTTTTAGAGAATTTGGCTATATTCCATTCAACACAGTGCAAATGGCTTGTAAATGAAAAACTAAAATGTACAAAAATGAGCCCAGGGCCTCAGAAGGGTTAATTATTGTAGTAATCGTGTGTGTGTTAATGCTAGCATGAGCAGATAATTCCTGGTAGCTTTGAAGGTGTAGTGGGTTGAGCTAACTCTCATCCCAAGTGTTTGTATTGGGTATAGGAGCTGGAGCGGGCAAGTCTTTCTTTTTGCCTTTCATTGTCAGGCACAATGCAGGAACACACGGTTACATCAGCTGAGCAGTCTGTTTTAAAATGTAAGCAATAAGCTGTTTAATCTGTGAAAATTAAACAGCTGTTTCACAGTAAGCCGTATTAACGAGTCTTAAACACATAAATGAAATAGTGGCAGCGCACGTTAAAAGTTTAACAGCGTTAGTAACGTCTCCGCTCGCTGCCTCGCTGCTAACGGGGGATTGGTGGGGCTCCTTCGACTTTCCAAGTTTGAGAGTTCATTAAAGATGATAAATCCGACTTATGATTTTATCTGGAGTTTGCCCAACACTGTCGGAGAAACCCTGCAGTCATATATGTTAAATGTAGACAGGGCTGAGATATCGGCTGGGTTTAAAGGCACCGTTATGGCGTAGAGAGAAAGTTAGATACGTGAAATATGAGACCTGTGAGGATCCTTTAAAACAACCCATCCCCTGCTGTAACTCACCTTGATCCAGAGGAGCCGCAAAGGGCACAAAATAAAATAAAAAGAGTGCAATGTTAGCAGCAGCAATCCTCATAGCAAAGAGGCGGAAGCGGAGCTCGATGACGGCGACGACGTAGGCGTGGCTGTGGGGTTGGAAGGACCCCAAAAAGACAATAAACTACAGTCCACATTTAAAATGGCATTTATCAATTTACAAAACTAAATAAAATCAAAAACTTAAGAAAAAAATGGCACCACTTTAGCGGGAAGCAATTCACACTGCATACGACCGATCCCACGCAAAAAAGTTGATAAACACACAGCTTAACACGCGGTCCGAACCTAGACCCGGAAGCTGTCCCATAAGGACTCAGCTACAAAAAGAAAAACAAACAAACAATAAAACAAAAAGTAGTATGATTTAAACATTGCGTTTCTTTCATTTAAACAAGCTATCTTCTTTACGGTAGTTGTTTAATTGCAGATGCCAGCTGGATGTGAGTTCAGGAGTTAAGCTATCCCACGTGATACCTAGCGCTACTGTCATTTTTCTGGCACTGATCCAATACTAAATAAATACAGGGCCATTATTTCCAGTAACAATAGTGACACATACAGTTTGAACCTTTACATGCAGCTTATGTAGGGGTCAACAAAGCAATAACTACGGTAATGTTATTAAATAAAATAGACTGGGCAGTGAACGTTTTGTTGTTGTTGTTGATTTTCAAATAAAATAATTAAACATGTTTCAGTGGGTTGAATGAATTATTTGAATGTCTAAACTGATGGTAGTCATATCAGTAATATATTAACATGATGCTGAAAATCCAACATGACTGAAACATTACTTTCACCAGTGACCACGTGCACTACCTGATTATTCTGTCCTTCTCTGAAAAGGATTGTGACAGTGACCACTGTGCTCAGGATCTGGGTTTGTCTCGGGGATTTCTTTCCTCCTCTCTTTGTTTCTTTTGCTGCTTGTTTTGGGACAACAGTTTTTTTTCATCGACTTTTATGTCTTCAAATAAGCTAGCAATGTCACAGAAGAGAATTTTACAGTAGTGCATCTGAATTACAGGGGCAGCATTCATACCAGCATGATATCAAGATTTGGATTGGCCAGAGGATCCCTAGTAAACACTGCAACTCCAGAGTGCAGACAGATGAGAGTTGGAGGCAAGTTGCAGTACACATGCAAAGATAGAAACAACTGCATGAGAGAAAGCTGAGAAAAGACAGAGGTGAAAAATAATGAAGAAAGGGTATTCTGCAAAAAGGAAAGTGAAAAGCAAAAATAGAGGATTTCATGGGTAAATGATGACACCACAGATGCAACTGGTGTCCAAGCAGATACAACTATTTCAAAGCAATTTTTAATACCCGACACGGTTTCCCCAGGTCTGACCTCCACACGCAACAGTGAAACAGTTTTCTCAGTAATGGAAATACTAAAAATTAAATATTGTTTCAAGCTCAACAATAACCACCTTCACATGTGTATGAGAATGGTCCTGACTCCATGCAAGCACAGGTTTAAAATGCTGGCAGACAGTGGCGGCTCCTGAAAAAAATCTCAGGGGGGGCAATTTTTATGATATCGACTAAAATGACCCATTTAATGAGTACATCAAACAACACAATTTTAATTTGTTGCTAGGTGATTAACTCATACAGTGATACCTCATGCCCACTAGATGGCAACACACAACAGAAAGCTTTCCTCTAGCTACATAAGTTACAGGTAGAAAGCGAAAGAAATTAGCATCCAGTAGCCTTTAAGCAAAAATGAATGTGTCCACTTACTCATTACTTAGGCTACATCAATCCAATGTTGTGTGGTGTAATCAAGCAACAATATAAAGCCGGCTGCATCATATAAATCAATATGCACAGCCTGTCAGCCACGACTTGCGCTGGAACCAACTCCGACAAAAAGTCCTGTTGTATGCTTTTGACTTCTCCTTCGTTGCCTGGGTTAGTTGAATTTCGGGCTTGTCAGGTCCCAACTCTTTAACTTGCAGTTTTTCTGCCATTGTCCTTCTGGCAAAAGGGTAGGTTAGAAGCGATCTAACCGAATTTGGGGGAGGCTGTGCCTCAACCGTTAACAATACCGCTGCCATCGTCTCTCTCTGACCTTATAGCTCACTTAGGCTACTGACTGAGGTAAAATTCTAGAACAGCAAATCTTCGCGCGTTTTCTGCAGGGGCGCAATTTTAAGCGCCCCCAAACCATTTAATTCAGCGACGCTGATAGGTCAAATATTTATTATTTTCCCCTGGCAACCATTTAATGATAGGCTATTTCGCTGCATATCAAGGGCGCTTTGACGAGCGCCCCAGAAGAAGAAAAACACCGTTTGTTGGTTGAACTTTAATGAGTCAGCTGGTGAAAATGTTAAAATACGCCTGGCTGTATATGGGCACACACATAGTAAAACTATCATTGATGAATTTTTTAAAAATATATATTTTTACTCCTCCACATTTGGGGGGGCGGAGCCCGAGCGCCCCCTATGGGCCAGCCGCCACTGCTGGCAGAACAAGCTGGTGTTTAATTCTCTGTCCGAGGAATAAAAAATAGGGGGAGTTGAATAAAAGAGGGGAAGAAAGTGAGCCTGTAAAACTCTAAAACAAATGGTCAAGATGTGTTGAGATGTATTATCTGTAAAATTGTTCAGTCAAGATGTGAAACAGAAAAGGGGGAAATGGGAGCTTCTCCTCGTTTTATTTTTTTTCTTGACTTGTGCTTCAAGAAATTTCTTCTAAGTGGACCTGTTTAAATTTTACCCTTGATGTGTTTTGGCTATTGCCTTTACGTATAAACCAAAAGGCAACTTTAACAAATCTTATTAAAATATTGTAATAAGTTTTTAGCATAAGGACGTCGACCAATGTGGAAAAATATCACATTTATTAAACAAGATTTATAAAGTCTTTAATGTTGAACATTTTTAAGGGAAATTTGTACAGTAAAGCAACCACAATTAGAAATAAAAAAGTAGTTAGAATGAAATACATTGTTGATTAATATCATGTGTACAAACAACCCTGTACATGATTGTCTTTTCTCAGTTAGTTTGTATATTGTGTTTTGTATATCAGTCTTAGGTAAATGTGGGAGAGGAGGGTCTAGTCTGGGACTCTTACTGGACACGTGGATGAGGATTCCGACCCTGACCATGGCATAATCTCCTCACATAGTCCAACACCCTGAGCCTCTATGATCAAGAGGGAGGGTGAGAATTAGTAAGTGTCAGGGGGGGGGGGGGGGGGGGGTCTGTGAAGGTTCTCAGTCACCCAGGTCATCGTAGAAGAAGTCCAGGCGTTTTTCTTTCCAAGCTCCTTTGACAATTGGCCCATAATTCTGCAGTGGAAGAATAAATAGTACATGGAGTTCAGTTGTTGTTTTTTTACATATAAGAATCTGAAAAATGTTTCTGCATTTGTATTCAGACCACCTGAGTCAATAATTTGTAGGCAGCATTTTGCAAGGTCAAGATGTTAAATCTGACCAGAGAACCTTCTTTGACATGTTTGCTGTCTCCACTATGTGGCTTGTCAAAAGCTGCAAATAGGAAATATGGATTTCAGTTTGTAGAATGTTCAAATGTGCACTCATATAAGCAACGTGTGTGGTGTGTGCACTTGTGTGCATGCATGTGCGTCTTAAATGTCCTGCAATGAGACATCAGCCGTGTTGGTTAAAGCCTTTTTACCAGAAAACAGGAAACTGGGCTACAGACATGTTAGTTTCTTTTACTGTCAGGCTGAAAAAAAAAAGTAAAGCATAAAAAGAGCACCCGCTGCTAACTGTCATTAAAAAAAGCCAAATAAAGGAACAAAACTGTATAAACTGTATATACTTAAAAAAAACAGGTGCATTTTTCAATGACCGACAACAGTCATAATCTTAATCAATTTCTCTGCTAGTGGTAAAAATCACTGTAGATGCTGACAACAAGTTTCTTTGTGTCATCAGATAAAGGGGCTTTGGCTCTGCACTTTACTGGAGTCCATTCATGAGCTGAAAGTGTGGCTCCAGACAGAGCTACACTATTTGTGAAGTGAAACCCTTAAAATAAAAAACAAAACAAAAACAAATAAATACTGTTATTTTATTGAGCAAATATCTGTTGCTGTTTTTTTATTGACAGCAAAGCAAGGAAATACGTGGGAAGCAAAATGCAACATCTGCACCAGTGAAGAACTTCTTCTGAACTTAGCATAAGACATTTGACTGAAGAGTAGGAAACATAGTGCATACTGCTTTTAAATCACATGGCAGCGCTGATAAAACAAACAAAATGTTTGCATTAGTAAACAGTGTATTGCAGATTTCTTTCATTGGTTAACCACGGTGATGTGACATCCACCTTCTGACTGAATGAACAGGAACTCTTACTGTGCAACTCAGAAGTGATGCTCAGTGGTCACCTCCACAATGTTATCAAAGTCCTCAGTCTGTCTCTGCTCAGCTTGGGTCAGCAGGGATGCTAGCATAGACAGGAGGTAAGATGAGACATTTCTAATAGAAACAAAAGAAACTGATGAAAAAAATCAGAGGAGACTCGGAGTGTTACCTTTGGTTCTGTGTCGATATAAAGACACCATGAGCAGAGTGGAGATGAAGTATGGACAAATTACCACCAGGTGAGAGACAATGCTGAACACAAGGTTGAGGGAGGTGGGGTCAGGAGGTGGTGCTGAGGATGGGTGTAGGATTGTGTTTGCAGGCCTATCTGCAGAGAGAATCCCACCTGTTCAGGTGAATTTGTAGGTGAAATGGTAAAATGTGAGTGAAGCTCCTCACCTGTGACAGTGATCCAGCTGGATGGAGACTCTCCATGACCGCTGATGTTACACATATAGAGGCCTTCATCAGACCTGGAAACATGCTGGATGGTCATGTGACCTGTCATCTCATTGCCGATAAGGGAGCCATCTTTATAGAAAGCAGCTGGGAGGCTGAAGGAATTCTTTTCTTCGCAGAGCAGAGTGACGTCATCTCCCTCCATCACAGGGAGGACAGGACTCTGCAGGATCACTGATCCACCTCAACACAGAGACAAACTACAGCATTTCATCCATTTACACACAGCTTCATCAACACTAACTCCACACACTCAGCTTACCAGTGACTGTCAGGTTAACCATGTTACTGATGGGACCCTCTCTGGACTCACACCAGTAAACTCCACTGTCCCACGGGAGGACACTGCTAATGTTACAGGAAGAATCAGCTGCTGCTCCCCACTCCTCACACTCAGCTCTGATTTCTCTGCTTGTGTTTCTCCTCAGAGTCCATCCAGCAGAGCTGTCGCCCTCCTCACAGCTCAGAGACACAAACTCTCCCCCAAACATCTGAGAGCTGCTGGGACTCACAGTCAGAAGAGCTGTGATGAAAATCTATATTAGTATATTTATATTATATTTTTCATAAACACTTAGGGCTGAAATAACATTCCTGGTGATCATCATTAACTATGTCAAACAACAGCACCTTCATTGTGATCAAACTTTAACAGAACTTTTGGGTTGAAAATATTCATTCATATTCACGAGAGTCAATAAATTTTAATCTTTAAAATGTGTCGTTTATTTCTGGTTTAAAATAGGACAAGAGAAGGTTACCGACCTTGGTTTGTGGTGTAGCTCAGCAGTGAGATCAGAACTAAAGAGAAATGAAAGAGAGGTTGGTTTAGAGGTTTTACACAGTTTGATCGAGCTACAGACTCATGCAGAATAAGCAGAAAAAGCAGGAAGTAATTCTCTCTTTGTTGTCTTCTACGCAAACTCGATATTTATGTGGAGAAACAAAAGAAGTGGCATCTTTAGGCCTTTTCAAAGATGAAACCCATTACAGTATACTTACAAAGCAGAAGAAATGATTTCTCCATTCTGTCTTTTGTTGATACTGAATTAATTCTTCTTGCATCAGTTCACTCACATAAATCTAGAACCTCCTCCTCCTTCCTCTGTTACAGGGTGTTAGTTCATGTGGTTTCCCCCCTCATCATTATTATGAGAAAAGATTCTTTGGTTGCAATACATGAGGAAATACACTTTTAATACGAGGCAGTGATCAAAAAGATGAAAAAAGGAGAGAAAAATACACAGAAATGGTCAACAAAGCAAACCTTTGAGGAGAGAAAGACATCTACTCCAAATTTTACAACCAACGACGCTTTAGAAAGCACTGCAGCACTCAAGATGCAGGCTTGTGGGGGACAGAAACGAGGTAGGAACAGGCAGCAGAAGCAGATTTAAGATGAAAAATGAATTTAGTGCTGACGTTTGGGGAGCTGCATCTGCCATCATCAGTTAATATTACATATTTAAATAAATTATATAAAAACTATAGCAGTAATAACAGTTTGGAATTCTTTAGCCAGAGACGAGTGCAGAAAGGTGAAAGTCCAGAATGCAAGAAGCTGCCAGCATGCCCAAAACAACAAAGCACAAAGTGTTGCTCTGTGTTGTCTGTTTTGTTTCATGTTGTAACCTGTTGTGGAGGTATTTTACAGCTCTAAATGAAAAAACTGCAAATAGTGATGTGCGTCATTGGATCTTCCGAGGAAATCCTGAATGCAAGATTGCAAGCAGGTTAATATTTTTCACCCTGTCACAGTCCAGGTCAGTTCTCCTCTGCCTGTCCCAGGGAGGAACTGTCTTCACCTTATCTGGAGCTAATCTGGAACAATCTGCTACAGATATTTAAGACCAGTGTTGCTGTCTCGTCACTGCCAGTTCATCAACTAACCCATGTGGGTAACAGGCACTCATGCCTCAGTCTCAAGTCTATGTACTTACCTTGTTCTCTTGTGCTTCAATTCTCTCGTCACAGCTCCACTCTTTGGCTCTGCTTGCTACTCCGACACCTTCTCTTCTCAAATCACCTCTGACTCCACCTGGAACGTACGCCTTACCCCTCAGTTAAATGTACACCTGTAGGAGTTCTATAATACACAAACTCCCTTTGTTCTTTCTCCTCAGTGCCACCACACTTGTTACCAAACATGCCCTGTCCCTGTCTTAGAGCTCCACACTAGTTTTCCTAGACACAAACCTCGTGCCAAGCATGATTTTATTCTGTGTTCACACTAAACGTTTTGCCACATTCCCATTGTTGCAGAAATAAAAGCATTGTGTAAAACTAACTCAACCATCTCTTCACTTGGTCCAGCACTTGAGCCCAGTTTTAGTATAGGCCTCTGGTCCTTTGTGACACTCACAGGGTAAGGACTAGGAAGCACTGACTGGAAGCATAAAACAATCTGGCAAAGACTGAACTGCAGCCTTTTCCTTATGAAGTGGTTCCATCAAACACAGAAGCCTTAGGCTACAAAATTGCCAGGTCGACACAATGGGCGACCATGACAATTTCATTTTATATTCGTATACATCTCCATTTGTCACGTGGACATATTCAGTTCAATTCAATTTGATTTATATATCACCAAATCACCAAATCAGTCGCCTCAAGGCGCTTTATATTTTAGACCCTACAATAGACCCTACAATAATATACAGAGAAAAACCCAACAATCATATGACCCCCTAGCAGCACTTTGGCAACAGTGAGAAGGAAAAAATCCCTTTTAACAGGAAGAAACCTCCAGCAGAACCAGGCTCAGGGAGGGGCGGGGCCATCTGCTGCAACCGGTTGGGGTGAGAGAAGGAAGACAGGATAAAGACGTGCTGTGGAAGAGAGACACAGATTATTATGCACCCATGCATGTGTACACACACACACACACATTTTGTATTCTAAGTAAACAACAGAACCTGAATTTAAAACCTGTATACATGAGATTAAATTTAACGTTTAATAAAGCTGAAAGTCACCGAGAGAACAGATCTCAGCCTTCAGTATTTTGCTGTATTGCAACCCTTTAGTCTCAAGGGGAAGTACCTTAGACTGATCAAAAGTAAGGGCACAATACAAAAAGATGTGATATATAAAGTAGGCCAAAGTTTTTAACAGGCTGCAGAAGGCCATTTGGAAACACCTACCGTTGTTTTAAGGATGTCTTAAATACTCCAAAAACTCTTCGAAACATGAAGAAAAAGGCTTTTTTAAAAAAAATAAGTTTCCACAGTTCTTCTTTTCCAACCAGAAAAAGGATAGAAACCACCTCCAGCACCACTCAGCAGACTGCTACACCCTGCACTTTTGCAGGAGAGTGCAGGCCGTTCTGATCAAACTGATATGTAAATGCTTGTCTATAAAAGTTTCATTTAAACTTTGTGTGGTGAGTCTCTCTGGCTGGTTGAAAATAACCGATAACATCAGTATAACTGTCAGACTTCCAGCATCAGTTTATAGCTTAGTAAGCTGGTGCTCATGATGCTGCCTTTCATGTTCAACAATTTTGGTTCTGTCTGCCATTCTGAGTCACATTTATGTGACTGCAAGAGAGTGAAATGGCTGGAAGGTGAGATAGAAATGCAAGGGAATAATAAGGTTGGAAGGGGAACATAATAAAATTGAACATAAAAGAAAAGATAAGAGCTGCATAGAGAGGTGTGGTTCACTTTTAAGATCAACTATGTACACTGTAATCAGTTGGCTGAAAGAAGACCTGCAAAATAAAAGATTTGTAAAACCATTAAAAATCTTGGCTAAATTTAACATGTAACTACAAAATCCATAAAAATAAGTGTCCATTTGGATTTAAATCTTTTTGTCTTAACTGCCTCAATAAACAAAGAGAAGAACTTATAAAGTTTATGAACGCCTCTACAGACTGATTAGCTCTAACATTACATCATTTGTTTTAGAACAACGCATGGCAGCAGCCTACATTCACAATGTACATATAGCTACCCCAAAAGGTTGATTGTGTTCATCTGGACGTAACGTTTTCAGTGGGAGAAACATTTCGTCACTTATCCAAGTGACTTCTTCAGTCTCACTGAAGTGGGCTGGTTTCAGTCATTGTGCAAATGTACTGTTTATAAGGTTGGGGAAACCTGTAGTCAGATGAGATAGAAGAAGTCACTTGAGTGACGAAACGTTTCTCCCAATGAAAACGCTACGTGCAGATGAACAAAATCAACCTTTTAGGTATTTACTTACCTGGATGACTGAGCATGCATCAATAAATGTAGCTACATTTATAACAGGAAACTTAGAATTCAGAAAAAAACTTCAAACATAACTGTAGCCCTGGCTATATAAATAGCTCATTTACTTAAATTGTTTTTTTTCATATATTTTTAGTTAAATGCAAATGTCCACCGTGTTCAAAAATGTATACAAATGCCTGTAAGGTATCTGATGTGTGTCAGTTAAATGCACAGCCTTTTTATTTGTATTTTGAGGTGTATGTCATTATTTTTTGAAATGTTATTGATATGTACTGCAGCTCCAGTGAACCCTGAAGTAGTCTCAGGTAGAGGGGGTGGGAGTAAGTGGGGAGCCGTGTGCACTCGGCAGGCAGAGACGAGAGATGAACAACAGTGTCGTGTGGACGGAGAGTTCAAAGAAGGGCGACAAACTGATTTTCAGTTTGTCGGAGGAGACGGACGTCTTGCTGGCGTATCAGAGAGGTCCCTTCTGCTGCTGTGCTGAACTTTCATGTTCACACGGGAACACATGGATATGCAACTGTGAGTGCTGCTGCCGTGCTCTGCTGGTGGCCTTGACCCAGTTTCCCCAGCTATCCCCTTGAACTGCCTGGAGGCGTGAGTACTGTTGTGTTCACATGCTTTTTAGTTTAGTGCTTGGCAACAAGTGAAGCGGCCATGTTGTTTTAGGTCCCAACGCACCCGAGCCACGACTCAGGCCTGCAATGAGGTGTTTGTTAACAGAAAGACTGTAGCAGTTAAGGTGTGTGTGTGTTGGTGAGAGTGCGTGTGGGCCCACAATATTATTTAATTATTTGGTTCTGTCAAGGTAAATACCTTTACAAGTTTAACAGTTTAACAAACTTTATTAATTTTACTTATTTTCTTTTGTGTTTTGGAACCAATCATTCACTGAAGTGGAGTTAACTTTATAATTGACCTGCTTGTGTGTGGTTTATTTCCATATAGTGTAGTTTAATGCATATTTTATATCATAAGCGTCAAAAAGGGAGTATCAGTAGTAACAACAGGAACCAGGGCCCCTCTCAATAGAACGTGGGATGTTTGTTATATAACTTACTAACTGTCAAGAGATTCATTACAACATATTAAGAAAATATTAATATTATAGCACATTGCAGATGAAATCTGAATTTCCAACTGGAGCACTCTCTCAACTCTAATTTCTGTTTCGGAAAGTCGGAGAAGCACTACCAAACAAAATGTAACAATCCCAAGCAGCAGTAAAACTGTAAAACTTTTAACAGCTGCCACTGTTGCATATTTGTGACTCTCTAAAAAAACCATACACTGAGCACTGGCCAGGCTGTACCTATGAGTGTGCCGCATCGGAGTTTGTAAGTGCAAACAAACAAGCATTGGGCTTTACTGCAAGGAATGAATGAATGCATGTCTGTACCTTGCTAAAAACAAAAATGGAAAGTTTTTCCATGTTTTCCAGACTTTACTATTTGAATGCCTACCGTTTAGGTCACCCATTTTCTGAATTATTGTTTACTACTTATATTATATATTCTATTATACTTCTTTATTATTAGAAAATGACACACTGCCTGATGTCATTTGATACAGGAACTTAATTTAAGAATTTAATAAAATATACTCCACAATTAATATCATGAGGTTGAATATTAAAGGTTTTTGGCTTAAAAAACTTGTTTTGCATGTCATGTAGAAGAATCATGAAGTATAATATTTCCATGGATACAGTGGAACATGCGGTCAAGCCTCGTTTTGTTACTCTTTTTTTATTTAGAAAAATTGTATTCATCCAATTACCCAATAATTCAATTCAATTCAACAATTGCATCAAGATGCTTTATATTGTAAGGTATTCTACAATAGTTTCCTGTATTGGATATTATTGAACATTCACTGATATTTGTCAGTACACCCAGAATAAAATGAATAGAAATTTTTAATGATTTGATTTCCAGAATAAACAAAATCATAGTTCATTTCATGAGCTCATGAATTGGCAAACATGCATGGTCTGAAAGCATCCATAGAGGCAACTCGGTTTAAAAACGTAGGCCTTGTCCTAAAAACATCTTTGTATAAATGACCTGAGAGTGTTTATGTCTTAATGCATGCTCAATCATCCAGGTAAGAAAATCCCCAAAAGTTGATCTGTTCATCTGGACGTGACATTTTCATTGGGAGAAATATTTTGTCACTCATCCAAGTGACTTCTTCAGTCTCGTACAGTAATAATTAACTGAGGATGCCTACTTATGTTATAAATCATAAACCACCAGGCAGTTAAAACAGGCAGACAGACATATCAACATACGGGGCAAAAGTACATTAAAAAAAGCTGAGTTAGAAGAAAGTGTTAAGAAAAGTGAAGCACTAGAGCGACATGAGGAAAAAGCTCTCGATTCTGGTCAATCTTCTTTCTTTGGGGAGTCTGCTGACCACTCTTATCTGGTACACGTTCGAGGACAGGTGAGTGAGTAACTAACTTTGCATTTTACAGATAAAGGCAAGAGGTCACTAGTGAAAGTATTCTGGTCAAAAGTAGCTTATGACACTGTGAAACTACAAAAAAGTAAAAATAGTAATAATAATTCTGAAACAGGGAAGATGTAAATTGCAAATGCAAGCCAGCAGTTGCAGAAATACACACACACTTATTTTAAGCAGAAGTACACATGTGTTGAAGTACTGATTTCACTTCTTTGCTCAAGTGAAAGAAGTGAAGAAATGCAGGCTCTGTAATGAACTCAAAGTATAACAGTAAAAGTAGCTATTTGGATGACATTTGTATCAGCGCTCTTTGTTCCAGGCAAACTTTATCATCTATGCGAAAGAGATTGTTATTGTCAGTGCTTGTGCCTACGTGTCATTCACACTGTTAAAAAAACATCCTAAAAAACCAGTAATATTCCAGCAGCTGGGTTGCCAAAATAATACCGTAATATAACAGAAAATAACTTGCTGCCCTAATTTTAGATGGGATTATGCCTTTTACAAATGCTTTTAAACATCAAATTAGGAACATTTTAATGTGATCAAACAATGAAATTGCCTATAAACAAGGTCAATGAATGCATCAATATGAATAATAATGCTTAAATTTACAGTAATATACAGTAAATGTTATTTACACCACTGTTATTTGATGTAAAAAACAAAGTTGTTTATCCAATTATATTTGATGTAATACTACAGTATACGACAAAAATAATTTGATTTCTCTTTCAAAACGTGTGAAAACTTGTCAAAAAACTAGATATTGGATTTAAAATTACGATTTACTCTTGATTCTAGATAATATCACATATAAATTTAGTTTCTAAGTGTAATCTAACATAGATTTCGTGAATATGTACTGGACTTCCAATTTGAATTAAAAGTGCTCCCTGTAAGATTGTTGGTTTTATCTGCAACAAAACATCCAAAGAACCCTTATTAAACAAAACCCCTGATTATAATTACATCAAGATTATGTTAATTCTTGATCATATGTTGTGTATGAGCACTTTTTACATGTTTATTTTACTTATAAGACATGAGAAATGGTTTCAATCATTAACATGGATTTTATTGACAAAAAGATAACCCTTCCTGGAACAATCCAAGGAGAACTAACACTTATGCATGAAAAAAAGGCACATAGAAGAAAAAATCCAATTCAAACGCACATTTGAGCTTAGGAGTCATCTTATCCTCAGGATAAAAATAAGAATGTATGGTATCGGAGAATGTGAATGGGGAAAGTAGATTGCTGAGTGAAACGGATGAGCCAGAATTGTTTTGTAAAACTGGTGCAGCTTAACTGGTTTGGTGTTTGTCCGTCAGATACACAAGAAAGCACTTTTTTCTTTTGTAGAACATGCAAGCGGGCCGTCGTTATTGCCGTATTTGTCGGACTAAGGTGCTTGTAAATCTGGGAGTAATCTGGGTCCTAAACTCCGTCCTTTAAAGTCCCGAAGTCAAACAAGCATCACTGAGAGTTTAAAACTGTCTAAATTCTTTCATCTTTAATAAAATGATCAGCATTGCTGCTTTACCAGGTGTAACTATGAAGTTTGACATCCAGGCATCCATGAAAACAGAATTCATTACATTTAACGGAGTTAGAAGTTAGCAGGAAGTTATCGGAAGTCAGAGGAGATTGCAAAGAAAAGCGTCTGTACTTCTTTAAGTTGCTTGAAGACGTTTCACCTCTCATCCGAGAAGCTTCTTCAGTTCTAAGGTCAAATGGTGGAGAGTCCCAGATATAAACCTAGTGGGAGTGACCCCCCACAGAGGGACAAAAGGACCCCCTGATGATCCTCTAATCACATGAGCCAAGGTGTGAAACTGGGTGTGGGTCCCAATCAGCCAGAGTTTCGGGTGAGCTCATTGTGAAACCTGGCCCCACCCTATCATGTGATTTCCTGAGGTCAGATGGCCCAGGATGTGAGTGGGCGTTAAGGCGTCTGGGGAGGGATCTCAAAACTGGATTATAGATGGCAGACAGTTGGTGTCGTAAACCACCGCCTCTGTTCAAAGATGGTCGCTCACAGTGGACATAGATGGCTTCTTTCACTCCTCTTTCAAACCATCTGTCCTCTCTGTCCAAAATGTGAACATTGGCATCCTCGGAAGAGTGACCTTTATCCTTAAGATGCAGATGGACTGCTGAGTCTTGTCCTGTGGAGGGGGCTCTTCTATGTTGTGCCATGCGCTTGTTAAGTGGCTGTTTGGTCTCTCCAATGTAGAGGTCTGGGCATTCCTCGCTGCACTGTACAGCATACACCACATTGTTAAGTTTGTGTTTTGGAGTTTTGTCTTTCGGGTGAACCAGTTTTTGTCTGAGCGTGTTGCTGGGTCTGAAATGCACCGGGATGTCATGCTCGGAGAAAACTCTCCTGAGTTTTTCTGAAACACCGGCTACATAGGGGATGACAATGTTGTTGCGTCTGTCCTTCTTATCCTCCCTCGCTGGTGTCTGATCTTCTTTTCTGTGCCTCTTTGTGTCATGGTCCTGGGTCCCCTGACCCAGCGTTTTTAGTTCCTTGTGATGTTTGTAATATTGTACTTGTGTGAGTTATTTTATGGTTTCTAGTTTCGATCCCTTGCCCTTCATGTTTCTCTGTGTCCCCTCTGTTCTGTGTAAGTCTGTGTCTGCATGTTTGATTTCCCCTTTGTGTCTTTCGGTTCTGTCCTCTGCCTTATGGTTTATGTCTCTGTGTTTCTTAGTTGCTGTCTCCACTGTGTCAAGTTCGCGTCTCTGTGTGATCCTTCCTGTTTTACTTTGAAGTTCCGTGTCTTATGTGAATGTGTCCTGCTTTGCTTGTCTCGTCAGTCCTGATTTCTCCCAGCTGTGCCCTCCTTCTGTGTCTCATTCCCTCGTTATCCCTCTGTGTATTTAAGCCCTGTGTTTCTCTTTGTCAGTGTTGTAGTCTCCCTCACGCTGTGTGTGATTCTCCCTGTGGTTCCTGGTATACTTTATGTTTAGCTTTCCCAGTTTAGTTTAGTACTGTTTTTGTGTTTCACCTTTTGCCAGCATTAAAGCTGTGTTTTTGAGTTTACGTTTTGTCTCCGTGAGTTTGCGTTTGGGTCCTCTCCTGCCTGCCACACAGCTGAATCATGACACTTTGCTGACTTTATGAATGCCCAGTTAGGATAACCGCATGTTTTGAGTGCTTCCTTTACATGTAAAACATGCACCAAACAGCCACTTCACAAGCGCATAGCACAATATTAATTAATATTACAAATTGCAACAGATGTAAACAAAAGCAAGGAAACTAAGAAAAAAAATGGGTTCAAGAAAGGGTAACTATTTTATCTGCACAAATCTGTCTCTTTGTCACAGTTATGTGGAATTTCACCCACCGTCTCCTCAAAGAGATGCCCCAAAGCCCTCTGAACTTTGTAAAGGTTGCAAGTAAGAGCAAAAACTGTTTCTTAAGAAAGTACATTGTTTATGCTAAGATTAATTCATGTCAGCCCTGAATGGGTGATACTTCTAAATATGTACCTGAATGCTTGTGCATTACAGGGAAGTCATCGATAAAGTAAAAAAGCTCTACAATCAAACATGGAAAAAGCATGAGGAGAATTCCCACAGATTCAGGTAAGATCAGACCCTTAAAGCCTTCTAATATTCTGATATAATAATTTTTATTTCCTTTTAAATTATCTCGAAAAAAAGAAAATTAAAAATTAAAAATGTTTGTGAAGGAAACACCTGGACACTAAAACATCGTTTTCAACAAAAAACTTACCATATCTGGGACTCTCCACCATTTGACCTTAGAACTGAAGAAGCTTCTCGGATGAGAGGTGAAACGTCTTCAAGTAACTTAAAGAAGTACAGACGCTTTTCTTTGCAAGCTCCTTTGACTACGATGACCTGGATGACTGAGAACCTTGACAGACATCTTACCATAGTCACGTTTTGCTTATATTTATTATTATTCTTTTTTGATCAAACTATTGTGCATGAATGATACTCACTTAAACTTTTTTAGTTCCCGAAAAATTGAAGAGAATAAAGTCACTTGGATGGGTAACAAAACATTTCTCTTCCTGAAAACAAAACAGAATTGGCTTTCTGCAAGTTCCTTACAGCAGCAGTCCCTTTTTTGCGGACACGGACCGACAATATTTTCACGGACCAGCCTCTAAGGCAGGGGTGTCAAACTCAAATACACAGTGGGCCAAATTTCAAAACTGGAACAAAGTTGCGGGCTAACATTAATATTTATTGAAAAAAAAAAATCTTCCTCCAGATTTAAGAATGAATCTTTTCTTATGGACTCAAACACGTTTTGCTGAAAAACTGAATATGGAACAAGCAAAGCTTAATACTAAACAATATATATATTAGCTGTATAATACCAGTAGGCCAGCTCTAATAGTAATTTGGTATGGCTTTGCGGGCCAAATGTAATTAGGCTGCGGGCCAAATTTGGCCTGCGGGCCAGAGTTTGACACCTATGCTCTAAGGTGTCGCGGATAAATACAACAAAATAAAACTAGTACCGGTACCGAAAAAAAGAAGATTTATTCATAACACACGTGAAAAGACCCAGGAAAACCGAGTTAACGAAAAAAACGATAACAAAATAACGCTAAAAACCGTGAAAACCATACATTTCACACCCGAGTCTCAACTCTTGCGGCCCGGGGGTTGGGGACCGCTGCCTTACATGGATGATTGAGCATGTGTTGTGTCTGCTCTAGCAGTCCTCGCTGCTTCTTTTTTTTTAAACTTGCGGTGCAAGGGAAGCTGGCTCGGAATCTCAGAGCAGAACCTCTGCACTCGACCTCAGACAACTCCAACTCCCAGTGTCCCCTTGCCGCCTTTTATTCAGCGACAAAAACACCCATTATAAAAGAAAACCCCGTGGTGCCTCATAAAACTAAGGCACTGTGTGTGTGTGTGTGTGTGAGAATTCCTGTTGGTCATAAAAAGGGTCATCTCCCCTCACCCTGTATATGGCTTAATTCCTTTAACGGTCCGCCATATACAAAGACAGGTGAGGTCATAAATGGCAAGAAGTAAACATCCTTACTAAATAAAGAACAGAACCTTCACATAGGATATCTGTAGTTAAACACTATAGCTAATTGCCTCCCCCACCTCCTAGATGCGCAGGGAAGGATTAGAAAAAGAATTTTTACAAATTTAAGTACAACAATGGCAATTATTATCAGAATCAACCTAAAAGCATGCATCAATACATTTTAACTCACTTTGGCACAGACTGCCTAAAGCTAGTATGTGAGTACAAGCAAACACCACATAAGATGGTAGATTATTGGAACCACCTGAGATTAAGCCTCAGATGGAGACAAAGCAGAATTACTTCTAAAGGTCTTTAAATGAGATCTTGTGCTAACTTTCTAAAGTCTAACCTGTTGCTGGTGTCAGACAACAGTTTTTTGGATTTTTTTCAATATCTATAACTCTATTAACTCCTGAACTATTTGTTCAAACGAAAGAACTCCAACTGTTCCTGATTTTTTTCAGTGAAATATTTTCAGACATTAGGGTCGTTACAGTAATCCCACACAGCAAGCAGCCCCAAGAAGATGAAGGATGGTTGAAAGAAGAGAGAGTAATGAGTTTGATGGTGCTCTACAGACAACAGAATATTTATCAGGCATTTCGATTCTTTTTATTGTTTTTTTTTTTTTTTTTTTAGTAATTTCTGTGTTATTTGCCAATATTTGGATTTGCCCTGTCTGTAATTAGCATAATGACCCTACTATCGCTGAAAAAAAGCAACGAGTTCAAGGAGTATAAGATTATTTTTATTAGGCCCAGAGATGGATAAATGACTGGCAGTGACATTGATTTTCACTGGATTTCTTCTTTTAATGAATGAACCAGTCTGTTGATTAGTACATGCCTGAAGGTTTTGCTCTGTCTTTTTCAGCTAAACAATGGCCTCCTGTACTTGCACTGACATTTTGAAATGACAGCAAAAAGATATAAAATAAAATACAAACACTTTGAGTTAGCTTCTGAAATTAGTACTTTTTAATTTTTCATGAATTCAGCGGGGTGTGAAACTGGTTGTCAATCAAATGTTAAATTATTTTTGATCACCTGAACAACTGGTTGTGTGTATATAATGTTTCGAAGATTTGAGTCAATATTAGTCAAAAGAAAAAATGAAACATAAAAAAAACTAACTGTAAATATAATGTACAACAATAGATAAGTTAATATAAAATATAAAGACAAAAGAAAGGTTGTTGTCTGTCATACATGTAAATGTGTGCTGTATCAGTACCTGCCTGTGGTTGAATGGCTTTTATTTTCAGTTTCCTAAAACAACATACAGTGGGGCAAAAAAGTATTTAGTCAGCCACCGATTGTGCAAGTTCCCCCACTTAAAATGATGACAGAGGTCAGTAATTTGCACCAGAGGTACACTTCAACTGTGAGAGACAGAATGTGAAAAAAAAATCCATGAATTCACATGGTAGGATTTGTAAAGAATTTATTCGTAAATTAGGGTGGAAAATAAGTATTTGGTCACCTCAAACAAGGAAAATCTCTGGCTCTCACAGACCTGTAACGTCTTCTGTAAGAAGCTTTTCTGTCCCCCACTCGTTACCTGTATGAATGGCACCTGTTTGAACTCATCATCTGTATAAAAGACACCTGTCCACAGCCTCAAACAGTCAGAATCCAAACTCCGCCATGGCCAAGACCAAAGAGCTTTCGAAGGACACCAGGAAAAGTATTGTAGACCTGCACCAGACTGGGAAGAGTGAATCTACAATAGGCAAGCAGCTTGGTGTGAAAAAATCAACTGTGGGAGCAATCATCAGAAAATGGAAGACATACAAGACCACTGATAATCTCCTTCGATCTGGGGCTCCACGCAAGATCTCATCCCGTGGGGTCAAAATGATCATGAGAACGGTGAGCAAAGATCCCAGAACCACACGGGGGGACCTGGTGAATGACCTGCAGAGAGCTGGGACCAAAGTAACAAAGGTCACCATCAGTAACACACTACAACGGCAGGGAATCAAATCCCACAGTGCCAGACGTGTTCCGCTGCTGAAGCCAGTGCATGTCCAGGCCCGTCTGAAGTTTGCCAGAGAGCACATGGATGATACAGCAGAGGATTGGGAGAATGTCATGTGGTCAGATGAAACCAAAGTAGAACTTTTTGGTATAAACTCAACTCGTCGTGTTTGGAGGAAGAAGAATACTGAGTTGCATCCCAAGAACACCATACCTACTGTGAAGCATGGGGGTGGAAACATCATGCTATGGGGCTGTTTTTCTGCCAAGGGGTCAGGACGACTGATCCGTGTTAAGGACAGAATGAATGGGGCCATGTATCGTGAGATTTTGAGCCAAAACCTCCTTCCATCAGTGAGAACTTTGAAGATGAAATGAGGCTGGGTCTTCCAACATGACAATGATCCAAAACACACCGCCCGGGCAACAAAGGAGTGGCTCCATAAGAAGCATTTGGAAGTCCTGGAGTGGCCTAGCCAGTCTCCAGACCTCAACCCCATAGAAAATCTGTGGCGGGAGTTGAAAGTCTGTGTTGCTCGGCGACAGCCCCAAAACATCACTGCTCTCGAGAAGATCTGCATGGAGGAATGGGCCAAAATACCAGCTACTGTGTGTGCAAACCTGGTAAAGACCTATAGTAAATGTTTGACCTCTGTTATTGCCAACAAAGGTTATGTTACAAAGTATTGAGTTGTATTTTTGTTATTGACCAAATACTTATTTTCCACCCTGATGTACGAATAAATTCTTTACAAATCCTACCATGTGGATTCATGGATTTTTTTTTCACATTCTGTCTCTCACAGTTGAAGTGTACCTCTGGTGCAAATTACTGACCTCTGTCATCATTTTAGGTGGGGGAACTTGCACAATCGGTGGCTGACTAAATACTTTTTTGCCCCACTGTAACTGTTTTGGCTAAAACCACTGAAGCCTATTCAAATACTACATTATTAAAATTTTTGTTCCCCAAAGTGTTTTACTCTTACAGTAAGCCTAATTTACATTTCTAACAACCTTCTTTGGAAATTGATATGAAACTGTAATGATTATAGTGTTTTAAATAAAACAAAAGCTTTTTATACAGAACTAGCAGAAATGAAAATGACAAAACAGATGGACTCTAACTCTAGAAATTGCAAATCTGTCCACTTAACACTAAAGCTAAATTTATTTATTTATATTTTTGTCTTTTTTTCCACAAGATTACAGCTGAGGATTAATTGCAATGGATCCAACAATGCCATTGTCACTCAGGAAAACACTCCGGTGGGATCTAAGATTGTTTCTGACAAGGACAGAACTGTCATTCCTGTGACTCCAGAGCTTTTCAGTATCTTAATAAAAGTATGTTTTTCTTAAACACGGGAACAGATCTTGAAATTTGTTGTTTATGAATGAACTACTACAAACTAAAACAACATTGCTGCATATTTCAGGTCTTCGTTATTCATCAAATGTTCTAACATGATAACCCTATGTTTTGACATCACATGTCTAGTCACATGTTAAATCTTTGATAAACAGGGACCTTTACCCTTAATGGATTAAATCAAATATAATTCTTTGTGTGTGTCTTCTGAAATTAGCTGCCTAGAGTACTTTTTCAGCAATTCATCTGTATTAATAACTTTGTGGATGCTCCTTGTTTCATCCTGAGTTCTGCCTCTTACAGTCACTAGCTAATTTATAGAGCAGGCATCAGCTTAATTTTGAAATTTAGTTATCAGGCTGTGCGAAATGTAACACTGCTATAACTTTATAGTATATTTAATTGTAATACATTTTAATATTTGTAAATGGACTGATTCTTATATAGCGCTTTTTTACTCTCCACTGTATACAACATGCCTCATTCACACCCACTCATGCAAGCACTTCTAAACGCAAGTGCACACAGCACACAGTACATTCACACACAATCACACTCTGATCAACGCATTGGAGGGAGATTTGGGGTTATTATCTTGCCCAAGGACACTTGACATGCAGACTGGGGAAGCTTAGGTATAAAGATTTAAAAGTCACATTCCTTGAAGGTCAATTGTATGGCCTGTATTTGTATAGCACTTTACTCAGTCCCTAAGGACCCCAAAGCACTTCACACGTTCAGTCATCCACCCATTCACACACTCGTGTTGGCAAGCTACATTGTAGCCACAGCCGCCCTGGGGCACACTGACAGAGGCGAGGCTGCTGGACACTGGCGCCCTCTGACCACCACCTGTAGGCAACAGGTGAAGTGTCTTGCCCAAGGACACAACGACCGACACTGTCTGAGCCGGGGCAACCTTCCGATTACAAGACGAACTGCCAACTCTTGAGCCTTGATCGCCCCATGTAAGGAATTATATGGGGGTTTCACTAAGTTTCACATTAGTTTGGACCTTTGACTCCTTCTTCAAGCTCAAATAAGGTCAAACTTGTATAAAGTGGCTTTTTTCTTGAAAACTAACTGCTTGTGTTTGCACTTGCAACATTTAGGAAGTGACATTGGTATATGGGGATTATAGTTTCCAAATATCATTTGACCTAACCTTTACATTTCACATCTGCTTCTCTTTCAAATTGACCTAAAATCTTTAACAGAAAGAATTTAAAGAATTAGCTGACGTATTTAGAAATTTACTGTGGCACAATAATATTTAACAAGCTCAATTTATTATACAGATATTTACATTACCAGTTTATTATCGATTTACCTACTCTTAAATAATGTTTGTGTAAAAATAAAATCCACATAAACATCTGTCATGTAATCCTAATCTAAGTTTTACTGCAGTACAAAACAAACAAAAACAAAACTAATATATACAATATCCAGTACTATTCTGTTGAAAGTAAACACTGCCCAGAAGGTAGGTTGCCTTGGTTTGTGGTGTCAGAGTGCTTCTTGTTTTATCTATCATTTTAAACTTCAACTTTCAAGTATGCCCTACACTTATTGTCTCCTTCTATTCTAGGAGAGATTCACAAATACTGGGCCAAAGATTCACTTGGACTTAAAAAGAGACTGATTTTCAAAACAGATTTTGATAACAGGGACCTCATGAATTCATTGTTTTCAATAACAAAAGGGTTTGCACAGTAACTAGAACTAACCACCGTATATGTAATATCACATATATAATGATATCATGAAAGATTTCAATTCCAAGTAACTGATAATCCAGTTCTAATGTTTTAAAGGCAATCGGATTAAACAGGTCTATACATTTCCCTAAAAGTTTTAACGTGATAACCTTATCACTGATCTCTTCCTACATGTTTGCCATCTTCCATTAAATTCAGTGAGCACTTGTCTTTCACACAAAGTACATTTCAAACTGTTTAAATTTTGCTCTTTTTTAATTTATAATCTGTTGGTGTCAATTCCAGGAGAATCCTTTCTCAAAAAAGAGATGGGACACTTGTTCAGTTGTTGGGAACGGTGGGATTCTGACAAACAGCGGCTGTGGAAAAATGATTGATTCAACTGATTTTGTTATTAGGTGAGAAAGATGTCAAGAACAAAAATCATGATGAGGACTCTTCTCTCTGTAAGTAATATTTTGTTGTTCTTTTCAGGTGCAACCTTCCTCCTCTGGAAAATGAATTTAAGAGTGATGTTGGCATGAAGACTAACCTTGTGACAGCAAACCCAAGCATCTTAACAAAGAAGTGAGCCAAGAGTGACTCTAACATTGAAGTGACCTGTTAGTTTTGTCTTGTTTCTTTAACTAATATATTCATTTGCAGGTATGGGTCACTGATGGCACGTCGACGGGCGTTTGTAGACAGTCTCCACCAGTATGGCAACTCCCTGCTCCTCTTTCCTTGCTTCTCTTTTGGTGCTTACCGTGCAGTGTGTCAGCGGGCTGTGTATGCCATTGAAGACATGGAAATTCTTATCCAACCAATCTTCACAAACCCTCAATACTTGCAAAGTATGGACAAATTCTGGAAATCTCAGGGGGTAAATGAACGTCGGCCTAGCACTGGAGCTTATATGATTAGTCTGGCTTTGGAATTATGTGAAACAGTTCATCTTTATGGATTCTGGCCATTTAGTAATCATCCATATAAGCTCTTTCCCCTGACTAACCACTACTATGATAATGTACCCTATGATAGTAGAGTCCATGCAATGCCAGATGAGTTTTACTACTGGGTGCAACTGCACAACAAGGGCATTCTCAAGCTTCATCTTGAAGACTGTAAATCAGGTCAGGTCTAGTTTATATGATGGAATAAAATAAGAGTTTATTCAAGTGATCACCACAAAAGCCAAGACATTTGCACTGAAATCCAGTATGTGTTATTTTGATGTTACTTTAACAATCTTACAAAATATCTCTTAACTCTCTTTAAAAACCAGAGGTGACCGTGCATTTACCATCATTGCCCCTGGACTCTGGAATAATCTCCAAGTCAAAATCCCTACTTCGGAATCAATTCAATCGTTCAAATCCCGTTTAAAAACACACTTGTTTGACATAGTCTCCAAAAGTTGATTCTGTTCATCTGGACGTAGTGTTTTGTGGGAGAAAACTCATCCACTCATCCAAGTGACTTCTTCAGTCAGACTGAAGAAGTCAAGTTTAGAGTGACTAAACTTGAGCTATATTGTGTCATGGTCCTGGGTCATTAGACCGAGCGTTTTTTGTTTAGCATTAGTATTCAATTCAATAAAACTTATGTTTTGGATTAATCCTTGTCTTCTGGTTCTTAAGGGTTTTGATATTGTGTTTATTGTTTTGTATACCTACCTGTATCCTCCCCCAGTGCTCTGTTCACGTCCCTGAGTTGTGTTTGTGAATTTCATGTTTTACTCTGAAGGTCTGTGAAAGAAAGCTGTAGGCCTTGTCAGCACTTCCTTTTTATGGCCTTTGTCAACCCCCATCACCTCACTTCAGGCTTTCTTCCTGTGGGAGGAACAAGCCACTTGGCAAATTATCTGCATTTATGTCTCCTCTACTGTCTCCCCTCATCCTTCAGATGCCCATTCTGTTGTCCACAATCTCCTCTTGATGACCTCTGCAAAGCCCCGTGGCACAGCTCTCATTCTAATTAGTGATGGGATTTCCGGCTCTTTTTAGAGAACCGGCTCTTTCGGCTCCGAACCGGCTCGTCATGTTGTTTTGTTGCTTTAATTAAGTTATTATTAACAATAAAATAAAATTATGCACAAAAAGAATTACTAATGTAAAAAAAAAGTGGTTTTATTTATATATGTTTATATATAAATATATGTGGTGGCCCCTAGAGATAAAGCACGTACAAACTCCAAAGCACATCTCTAGCGTTAACTGAACTTCCAAAACAGAGCTACCTAGATCAGTTAAATTACACAATTGAAAGCATGTGTGTATTGTTTGTGTATTTATACACAAGCACTCATATATATTCAAATAATTTAAAAAAAATTAATTTACCTGTTACTACCACACCAAATCAGGTCGTTGGTACTTGCTGGCTTGTGTAGTCACCAGGTAACAAAAGCTCAACACTGGGCCCAGCATCCTGGAGCACTTCTGTTGTCTTTTGTACGTGTTTTGGAGTTTTTACGTGTTTTTACGTGTTTTGGAGTTAGTATGTGCTTTGTCTGTAGGGGCCACCGTAAATATACTTTTATTTATACACTCCACATAAAATGTAATAAATAAATCATATACTACAAAAACCTATTCACATTTCAACTTTTAACTATTTATATTTTCAGCTTTTTTCTTTTAAACAAATTTAAAGTGAAACAACACAAAAGAGTGCAAACCACAACAGAATTAAATATAAATTAAAATATGAAAACAAAAAGAAGATGCATATTCTCTGTCATATGGACCTGCATGAATAAACTTTCTGAATCCTTTATCATCCGCAACTGAAAATAGTTGTGGACGATTACTATACCTTTCTAATGTGATGTTGTTGTCCCTGGCTCTCTTTCTCTCTCTTTTCCTCCTGCTCTGTTCCTGTGCTACTGCAAGTGTAACTACCGCCCCTCCCCCCTCTTCTCGGCACAAAGCACAAGACTCGCATGCGGAGTGAAGCGGGAAAAAAGTGCGAGAGAGAGGGTGAGAGAAAGAAAAAAAAAAACAACCCACGGCTCGCGATAAGGAACCGGCTCACGTCGTTCACATCAAAGAGCCGGCTCTAAGAGCCATTTCATTCGCGACCGACACATCACTAATTCCATTGCAGCTTTATGGTTATTGTTGTGGTTCTGGAATCTTCTCATGATGACTAGTAGGGCATCAAACAGTACGACCCTTGACCTCAACCGCTGCTTGGGCTGCCAGCTATGCCAGGAATGGTCCCTGCTTTTTGCTGGGTCTCTGAAGATTTCTGATCAGCACCGAGTATCAGTTCCATCCAGCAATACTCTGGCTGCTGCACCTGTATCTCCTTACTAGAAGGAAAAACATCTAACCATTTGGAACTAACATCAATCCACATTTTCCTTTTAGCTCGGTGACCTTCACTTATGGGTCAGCAAAAAAATCGTAAATATCATGGAAAACATAGAAAGCATTGTTTTATGTTAATTCTGGAATCCCTCCTTTTGACACATGGTTTCTCCTATGAGTCAACTTAACAAAACTAGGAGAATAACAAAAGAAAAAGCTTAGATAATTTCTCAGGCAACATCAGGGCTTCTCCTCTGTAGTAATTCCGCTCCAGCCCTGTACACCTGTGTTGAAAGATGTAAGGCTACGTTCACACTGCAGGTCTTAATGCTCAATTCCGATTTTTTGATCAAATCCGATTTTTTTTGTCTGCTTGTTCACACTACAACTAAAATGCGACAGCAAACGTGCTCTAGTGTGAACGCTCAAAGCGGCCCGCATGCGCAAAAGACTTCACACACAACTCGCTCTGTTTAGACCCAGAGCAAACAATATTGTTTGACTGATGGCCCTTAATATAAAGACTTCGGACTTCACGTTTCCCAATTTTTGCTTTAAGTTATTTTGTTATTTACATAATAATGTAAATAACCGTATATATAAATCATGTGATCGTTAGGGACCGTCGCCTGAACAAAGATAGGTTTGCAGTTACTGTCGAATAACTTGAAAATCATTAGCTCAGAACAACGGCAAACCTGTTTGAATCAGCACGGGGAATATTGAATTCTATAAGATGAAGCCATAAATATGTGTGTCTGAGCCTCTATCAAAAACGACAGCTGTCTTCATAAGTTGTACAAAAAGGCTTATTTCGACAAGAACAGTGCGGTTCTGACTTTACAAGGCAGTTGAATAGGAGTTCTCAGCCTGAAACAAAGTATAGGTTTTCATTAGTGAATAACTGAAAATGCTGGCTCGAACCTGGGCAAAACCTGTTTGCCCAGCACGGGGGGGATATTGAAATTTTTCCTATAAGAGAAGCCATAAATATGTATTTCCTGAGTCTTCTATCAAAGGTTTACAGGAGCGTCTTGCATGAATTGTGACAAAAAAGGCTTTATATTTTCGCCAAGGAAGTGCGGTGTTTTCGGACTAAGTACATGCATTTGAATGAGTGCGCGCCTGAAACAAAGTAGAGGTTTTCATTATGGGGAAATAACTTGAAAATCTTAGCTCAAACAACTGCAAACAGTTTTGAGACAGGCACGGGGATATTGAATTCTATAAGATAAAAAGCCATAAAGATGTGTGTCTAGCCGTCTACAAACTACAAGCTGTCTTCATGAAGTTGTACAAAAAGGCTTTATTCGGCCAAGACAGTGGGCGTTTCTGACTATTACATGCAGTTGAATGGAGTTTCTCACCCAGCCCCCTTAGGAAGGACAAATTATAAA